>NW_022990096.1:0-45754 GCF_902827175.1 Gymnodraco acuticeps | reverse complement strand
TGATATGATGATTCACACTCATGTACAGTAGGTGGCGGTATGCACCTTTAAAGTTGTTTGCAATCCGCCAAAAACTGAGAGAAGAAAAAGAAGAAGCTCTTTCTAACCTGGATCCATGTGGCGTTTCGTCGCTACGGTTCTCTCTCTCTGTGTTCCTGAGAAAGTGTGTGTGAGCTCCAGCTCTACTGATCCATCATCTGTGTGTCTGGATAAACCTCCGAATGGACTCAGTGCTCTTTTTTCTGGAGCGTTTACCTCGGACTATAGGAGCTAGCTTAGCATGCTAGCTGGAAACACGTTAGCAACACTTGTCAGATTGAGAGTTTGATGGAGAGAGAAACGGTGTGTTTAACGGAGTCTGCAGGAAAAGGTGATCTAGTAAACATGAGTAGAGTCCAAATGCTGCTGTCGTTGAAGAAGCAGCGACTCACTGCTGCTGCTGAAGAGATATTTGCTCTGTTTGAAAAAACGATAGCAGAGCTCGAGGAGGAGCTGTCTCTTTCCAAAGAGGAGAACGAGAGACTCCAGAAACTACTGGACGCTGTTTTACAGCCTCAGCTTCGGATACACAGAGCAGGTCTGTTCCCTTTACTCTTAATTAACACTAACTCTTTGGTAACACTTAAGACTATTTATTAATGCTGGGCAACAATTAAACATTTTAATCATGATCAATCAAATATTTTTTTGTAATTAATTGCATCGTTATGCACACAATTCAATAATGAATTCAAAAGTAGTGTATTGCACACTTTTATTTTAAACAAATAAGGTTATTTTTTAACAATAGTAGGCCTATTCCCTTTTAGTGTTGTCACGATACCAACATTTTGGTTTCGATACCGATACCAAGTCAAGAATTGCGATTCCGATTCTTTTTCGATACTTTTCTTTAAAAAAGGGAAACAATCTTAAATGTAATTATTGTGCTTTATTTCACACCAGAACCATAACCATAACACACACTTTTAAACAATGAAAACAATAAACAAAATAAATAAGAATTCGTATTAAATAAAATTCAGCATCATCTCAAACAACTTTTTTATTTTATAAAATATAATTGTTTTAATATTTTATTAACATGTAATAGTACAGTAATATAAATAATTATTAACAAAATATATATTGCAGATGTTAGCCACATTGGTAAGTTAGCTAAAAAGATAGCCATATTAGACAGTTATCATTGCCATTAATTGCCTCGTTTGTCACAAAATAAATTACACTGGTTTGACTTAGATTTGAGGGCATGGGCTTGAGCATGATGTAATTATGTTATCTATCACATTCGCTAACCTGTCTGGATGCCGGTTGGCGAGGTGCTTAGCCAAATTTGAATTGGCTCCCTTGGTTTGCAGGGATCTAAAACATGTCTCACAGACAGGCCTCGTGGTGTCCGTAGGCTTGCCCTCACTGTCAGAGATATAGCTCAAATACTTCCAAATTTCGCTTCTGGTGTCTTTTTTGTCAACAAGCCGAGGCGCAGCGGCAGTTGCACTCCCACTTGCAGCCATGCTTCTCGTTTTCTCACATGCTCTAGCAGCTAGCGCGTGGCCGAGTGCACGAGAGAGGGGAGGGACTTAGAACGTGCTTGAGAGGGGCGGGACTATGGCAAGCCATTTGAGTATTTATTCAATTTCCTTGATATCAGACGACAGCGGACTACACTAGTTGGCTCTTTGATTTCACTTGTTAGATATATGGTCAAACTAGTCAGGCACTCTGCTTTACTAGTTCAATAAAACATTTCACTAGTCGCTCTTTTTCAGCAACTAGTGGCACTTTTGTCCGACTAGTTAACACGTATGCCTTACTAGTTACGCCAGGAGCAGCACTAGTAGCACCAAAGTCCCAACGTGTAAGCTTTTTGATGAACTAGTGGCCCTCTGACCGTACTAGTGACCCTAAAAGTCTTACAAGTTAACTAGTGCGCTGCAAAATCTCTGACATGTTAACTAGTCACACAAAAGAAGCACAACTAGTTAACATGTCAGAGATTTTGCAGCGCACTAGTTAACTAGTCGCACCCAGAATCACTCACTAGTTAACTAGTAAAGGCAAAATGTTCACTAGTTAACTAGTTGACGCCTCTTTTGACCTTACTAGTTAACTAGTGGGGCTCAAAATGTCTACACGTTAACTAGTGAACCCTTTGCCTTTTACTAGTTAACTAGTGAGAGAAGTTTAAATTTCACTAGTGAACTAGTGAGGCTTAAAATGTTCACTAGTTAACTAGTGGATCCCAAATGTGCACTAGTCACACTAGTTGCACAGAATGCTAATGAGGAGGAGGGGAAAGAACGCATCGAGGTCTCCTATTGGCCCTAAGATATAGAGCGCCACCCAGCTCAAATAGTTTCTTTAAGAGCTTAAATACACTGTTTTAAAATATGACCATATTTACAAAAATATAAAACAAAAGTATTTGTGTTATTATGATCATATGACTCTTTATCAAATTAGGTAAGGACATTGAAGACTTTCTTAAAATTAAAAAGTTGCCTTATGACTGCAGACACGAATATAGATCCTCTTTAAAACATTTTATTAAGCTGCAATTTGAAAGGTGCTTGGATTAGATTAGCATTGTGATAACAGAGGGACATTATTGATGGATAGAAAGAGGAAGTAACCCTCTTCGGATCACAGCTTTGAGAGATCGCCGTGACTTCCGTAAATATTAGTCTTGGCAAATATGGAGAGGTTGTTTATCTTCATACGGATCTATCGTTACCCTGATTTTAAGATCTGTCCAGTGTTTCTGATTTATTAATGAGCACCGCTTATAAAATGTCCCACGTTCATATACGTTTGTGTCTCGAGTACCGGTGTTCTCACACACAAGCGTGCGCACATTTGCACCAACAAAAACACACACACAAAGCGGAAAATAGCAGAAGCAGAAACATGTATATTTCTAGGTAAAACACACACTGACTGACTTCCCACGGACAATATGTTAACAGTGGGCATAAATACCCGACTGATGCACCTCACGTCTTCAAGACCTTGCTAAAAACATCGCAGAAGAACGCCCCCTCAGGCTCTCCCTCACAGAGCTGAACTGACCAATCAGAATCTGGGTCCCGCCTGCTTCATTTGCCTATGGCTGACTAGTTAACGTGTTGGCCATATGAACGGCAACTAGTTAACTAGTGGATACCTATTGCAGCTTACACGTTAACTAGTGAAGGCAAAATGTTCACTAGTTAACTAGTTGAAGCCTGTTTTGGTCTTCTAAGCTGACTAGTGAGGCTCAAAATGTGCACTAGTTAACTAGTGAGGTCCAAATTGTCCACTAGATGCACTAGTACAATTGTTTTTACCTTACTAGTTAACTAGTTACACACACTTTATCTCACTAGTTAACTAGTGAAGCCTTAGAGGAGTCACTAGTGAACTAGTGACACAGATGTTTTTCTTACTAGTTAACTAGTGGAGGGCATTTATTCTCACTAGTGAGGTTTTGTCATAAACATGTTAGACTTTGACCTTACATGTTACACATTTGTCTTACATGTAAGCCCTTTCCTTCAACTAGTTTGGCTTTTTTTGCACTAGTGAGCAACTGCATGCAACTAGTTTGCTATTGATTCAACATGTATGGCTTTTTCCAGAACTAGTGGATATTTTCAGCCCACTAGTTGTGCTTTTGTTCTCTCTAGTTCAACACAATGACTTACTAGTTGACGTGTACGTACAACTAGTTTACTAGTGATGTGTGAACAAATGCACTAGTCAACATGTATGACTTTTAAACAATTCACTAGTTAACTAGTTGCACGTACACGTCAACTAGTAAGTCATTGTGTTGAACTAGAGAGAACAAAAGCACAACTAGTGGGCTCTAAATATCCACTAGTTCTGGAAAAAGCCATACATGTTGAATCAATAGCTAACTAGTTGCATGCAGTTGCTCACTAGTGCAAACAAAGCCAAACTAGTCGAAGGAAAGGCCTTACATGTAAGACAAATGTGCAACATGTCAGGTCAAAGACTAACATGTTTATAATATAACCTCACTAGTGAAAATAAATGCCCTCCACTAGTTAACTAGTAAGAAAAACATCTGTGTCACTAGTTCACTAGTGACTCCTCTAAGGCTTCACTAGTTAACTAGTGAGATAAAGTGTGTGTAACTAGTTAACTAGTAAGGTAAAAACAATTGTACTAGTGCATCTAGTGGACAATTTGGACCTCACTAGTTAACTAGTGCACATTTTGAGCCTCACTAGTCAGCTTAGAAGACCAAAACAGGCTTCAACTAGTTAACTAGTGAACATTTTGCCTTCACTAGTTAACGTGTAAGCTGCAATATGTATCCACTAGTTAACTAGTTGCCGTTCATATGGCCAACACGTTAACTAGTCAGCCATAGGCAAATGAAGCAGGCGGGACCCAGATTCTGATTGGTCAGTTCAGCTCTGTGAGGGAGAGCCTGAGGGGGCGTTCTTCTGCGATGTTTTAGCAAGGTCTTGAAGACGTGAGGTGCATCAGTCGGGTATTTAGTGCCTACTGTTAACATATTGTCCGTGGGGAAGTCAGTCAGTGTGTGTTTTACCTAGAAATATACATGTTTCTGCTTCTGCTATATTCCGCTTTGTGTGTGTGTTTTTGTTGGTGCGAATGTGCGCACGCTTGTGTGTGAGAACACCGGTACTCGAGACACAAAAGTAGAGGGAGTGATCGTGAGACATTTTATCAGTGGTGCTCATGAAATGAACAAAGCAGAAACACTGGACAGAACTTAAAATCAGGGTAACGATAGATCCGTATGAAGATAAACAACCTCTCCATATTTGCCAAGACTAATATTTACGGAAGTCACGGCGATCTCTCAAAGCTGTGATCCGAAGAGGGTTACTTCCTCTTTCAATCCATCAATAATGTCACTCTTTTATCACAATGCCATTATAATCCAAGCACCTTTCAAATTGCAGCTTAATAAAATGTTTTAAAGAGGATCTATATTCGTGTCTGCAGTCCTAAGGCAACTTTCTAATTTTAAGAAAGTCTTCAATGTTCTTACCTAATTTGATATACAATGATCATAATTACACAAATACTTTTGTTTTATATTCGTTTAAATATGGTCATATTTTAAAACAGTGTATTTAAGCTCTTAAATAAACTATTTGGGCTGGGTGGCGCTCTATATCTTAGGGCCAATAGGAGACCTCGATGCGTTCTTTCCCCTCCTCCTCATTAGCATTCTGTGCTACTAGTGTGACTAGTGCACATTTGGGATCCACTAGTGCTACTAGTGAACATTTTAAGCCTCACTAGTTCACTAGTGGAATTTAAACTTCTCTCACTAGTTAACTAGTAAAAGGCAAAGGGTTCACTAGTTAACGTGTAGACATTTTGAGCCCCACTAGTTAACTAGTAAGGTCAAAAGAGGCGTCAACTAGTTAACTAGTGAACATTTTGCCTTTACTAGTTAACTAGTACAGAGATTGGATGGCCCTGAGTAGAGACCCCCTCACCCCATACTCCCGCAGCACCTCCCACAGTAACTCCCTGGGAACTCGGTCATACGCCTTCTCCAAGTCTACAAAACACATGTAGACCGGATAAGCGTACTCCCAGGCCCCCTCCAGGATCCTTGCGAGAGTAAAAAGCTGATCCGTCGTTCCACGACCACGACCAATCCGCATTGTTCCTCCTCAATCTGAGGTTCGACAATCGGCCTGACCCTCCTTTCGAGTACCTTAGAGTAAACTTTCCCGGGGAGGCTGAGTAGTATGATGCCTCTGTAATTGGCACACACCCTCTGATCCCCCTTTTTAAATAGGGGAACCACCACCCCGGTCTGCCACTCCTTCGGTACTGTTTCCGACTTCCACGCAACGTTGATGAGACGTGTCAACCATGACAGTCCCTCAACACCCAGAGCCTTCAGCATTTCCGGGCGGATCTCATCCACCCCCGGGGCTTTGCCACTGTGGAGTTGTTTGACGACCTCAGTGACCTCCCCCCGGGAGATTGGTGTTGATCCCCCGTCATACTCCAGCTCCCAAAGCGAGAGCTGTGTCCGGGTCCTCGGCAGTAAGTCGGACCCATTTCCGGTGAGGGTTGGCCTCCGCCAGGGCTGCGCTTTGTCACCAATCCTGTTTGTAATATACATGGATCGGATTTCGAGGCGTAGTCATGGGGGGGGGGGTCTGCAGTTCGGTGGACTAAGGATTGCACCACTGCTTTTTGCAGATGATGTGGTTCTAATGGCTTCATCGGTCTGCGACCTTCAGCACTCACTGGATCGGTTCGCAACCGAGTGTGAAGCGGCTGGGATGAGGATCAGCACCTCCAAATCTGAGGCCATGGTTCTCAGCAGGAAACCGATGGACTGTCCACTCCAGGTAGGGAATGAGTCCTTACCCCAAGTGAAGGAGTTCAAGTATCTCGGGGTCTTGTTCTCGAGTGAGGGAACAATGGAGCGTGAGATGGGCCGGAGAATCGGAGCAGCGGGAGCGGTACTGCAGTCGCTTTACCGCACCGTTGTGACGAAAAGGGAGCTGAGCCAGAAGGCAAAGCTCTCGGTCTTCCGGGCCATTTTCGTTCCTACCCTCACCTATGGTCATGAAGGATGGGTCATGACCGAAAGAACGAGATCGCGGATACAAGCGGCCGAGATGGGTTTTCTCCGCAGGGTGGCTGGTGTCTCCCTTAGGGATAAGGTGAGAAGTTCGGTCATCAGGGAGGGACTCGGAGTTGAGCCGCTCCTCCTTCGCGTCGAAAGGAGCCAGTTGAGGTGGTTCGGGCACCTAGTTAGGATGCCACCTGGGCGCCTCCCTAGGGAGGTGTTCCAGGCACGTCCAGCTGGGAAGAGACCAAGGGGTAGACCTAGGACCAGGTGGAGGGATTATATCTCTTCGCTGGCCTGGGAGCGCCTTGGGATCCCCCAGTCAGAGCTGGTTGATGTCGCCAGGGAAAAGAAAGTTTGGGGCTCTCTGCTGGAACTGCTACCCCCGCGACCCGACCACGGATAAGCGGGAGAAGATGGATGGATGGATGGATAGTTAACTAGTGAGTGATTCTGGGTGCGACTAGTTAACTAGTGCGCTGCAAAATCTCTGACATGTTAACTAGTTGTGCTTCTTTTGTGTGACTAGTTAACATGTCAGAGCTTTTGCAGTGCACTAGTTAACTAGTAAGACTTTTAGGGTCACTAGTACGGTCAGAGGGCCACTAGTTCATCAAAAAGCTTACACGTTGGGACTTTGGCGCTACTAGTGCTGCTCCTGGCGTCACTAGTAAGGCATACGTGTTAACTAGTCGGACAAAAGTGCCACTAGTTGCTGAAAAAGAGCGACTAGTGAAATGTTTTATTGAACTAGTAAAGCAGAGTGCCTGACTAGTTTGACCATATATCTAACAAGTGAAATCAAAGAGCCAACTAGTGTAGTCCGCTGCCGTCTGATATCAAGGAAATTGAATAAATACTCAAATGGCTTGCCATACGGGACTGCAGGCACGGCTGCAGTGCAGGGAGTGGAAGCAGAGCGCTGAACACACACGGCTCTTTATTAAAACGGCGCTTTCTCACCGGAGTACTTTTCCCCGTCATTCTTAAAGTACCGATACGAATGAAACGGAGGAATCGTACCGTTTGTAACGGCAGGGTATCGCGGTACCTTTCAAGTATCGGTACACCGTGCAACACTATTCCCTTTACAGAGTAGCATTTCAAATATTTCTTGTAAATCTCAAAAAACATTAATGCAATAAAATATAAAACCAAAGCTATTTGCCACTGCCAGGGCATTCACGTTTTATCTAGTTTGCTATAGAAAACAAGTTAGCCTCCGAGTCCAGTGATAAGGAAATTCAACTTTATGGTGGTTACACATAACTCTGGTTCTATCAACTCTGCCGCCTGGACTAATTACAAATATCCACAGTGTGAGAAAAAGTTTTTAGAGAGTACTTGTCCATGTACAAGTGAGTTTGGAAATGTACTTGTCCGAATAAATGTTTCACTTGTCCAGAATGGACAAACATTGGGGCCACTGGAATCTTCTTCAACTCCATCGTATTTTACATTTTCCCACGATTTTTACGACACCGCTAACGTAAGTGAGCGGTAAGATTTTACTGCATCACACATAGGGTTGGGTATCGTTTGGATTTTAACGATTCCGGTTCTGCTTTTCGATTCCGGTTATTTTCGGTTCTCGATTCCGGTTCTTTGAGAGGGTAAAAAATAAGTCCCATGACAAACTGGGCGAAAAATATATTTATGAAAACATTAAGTCAAATCTGTATTCCTATTTACAAATCACTTTATACTGTTTAATTTCTTGCGGTTATTGAATACAATTATATAATAATAATCTCTGCATTGTTTAGTTAGTTCTAAGTGGTGCAGTTTGAGAATGTACAATTGGCCTAGTCTCCTCTGATGTTACACTGCAACCTGCCTGTGAGACAGAGTCCAACCACACATGTCCAACACATAGGCCTAATAATAATAATAATAATAATACATTATATTTATAGTCTATAGGCCTAGCGCTTTTCTACAACTCAAAGACGCTTGCATGCTTACACATGTCCTGCAATACACATGCTGCAGCTGCCCAGCTGCTCACTGTTTGTAAAAGTAAATATATAGTATTTTCATTTCAATAATGTACTTTCTATACCCTGCTTCATAAACAATACTGACATCCCTGTGCTCGAACAATGGCGGACACGTACAATTTGCGAATGAGTTCTGCCTTTTGTAAACTGAATTTATCAATAATTTGTCAATAAATCAGGGCGAAAAACGTCACTTGTCCGCCGGAGAAGTCAATTTGTAGATCTACTTGTCCGATATTGTAAATAACACGTCCCGGACGGTGGGACGTGTACTTTTTCAAACGGTGGGAGTTTGGTACCTTTCTCCATGTTTCTGTCCCCACTAGTGTTGTCACGATACCAACATTTTTGTTTCAATACCGATACCAAGTAAATAATTACGATTTCCATACTTTTTCGATACTTTTCTTAAAAAAGGGGAAACCGTCTTAAATGTCATTATTGTGCTTTATTTCAAACCTGGAAAAATGTTTCAGTCATAACACAAACTTTTGAACAATGAGAACAATAAATACAATAAATTAAAGCAATAGCATTCAAGGTAAAATGACAAGAGTTATGATATTAGGGTCATGTCGAGTCAGATCGCTATCCCTTTAAGAGAGAGAGAGAGAGGGGGGTGGGGTGGCGCGAGTGAGAGTGTTTTGAAGCGAACGAAGCAGCAGCAAAATAGGTCTGTCGAGTGTCTTCAAAGTTAGATCTGTAACAAAGACCTTAATAAGTGCAACGGGCTCCCAAAGAAGAGCTCACGTGTCTGCCTTATTGAAAAGTGGGTTATTGAACCCGAAGTGTGTTGTTTCGGCCCTGGTAGACTGCAGAGAGTCATCCCTTGTTTTCATCGTCTACGGTCTGGGAGCCAACAGGAAAGTTTAACACAAGAATACGTATGAACTAAAATAGCAGCATCATCTCAAACAAGGAGCTTAGAGGAGCTGACATCGGCTGCAGGGAGTGGAGGCAGAGCGCTGAACACACACAGGAAACACTGCTCTTATTAAAACAATGTAATTCTTAACAGGTTAATGTACCGATACTAATGAAATGGAGGAATCATAACGTTTTTAACGGCAGGGTATAGCGATACCTTTCTAGTATCTGTGCCGCCGTGCAACACTAGTCCCCGCCACTTATTTTCTGTTTTGGTTCATGTGAGCACTGCAGCAGTCTAAAGCCCCTGACACACCAACCCGATTTTGGGAGTCAGAGGCCGTCAGAGGCAGTCGGGCTTCAGGTGATCATGTAGAGCTGTGTGTCTCCCTCAAACTCAGCAGCTGATCGGATCTCTGATCTCTCTCTCTCGTCTGGTTATACCTCACTCGCGTTTATGTCCATATCGATCAAATCCAGCTGTCCTGATCGGCCTTTATAGAGAGCACCGATCAAACTATTAAGAGTGAATATTGGCCGTTAATGATCGGCAGCCAATCAATCGGAGCATCCCTAATTATTACCGCACATTTTGACCGGCAGGTTTTGAATTTACCCTTTTTTTATAAATTTGACCAGCTAAAAACCGGTAATTACCGGCTAACGGAAACTCTGGTCCCAACCTATCGTCTCTGTATACCAGGGGTATCCAAACTATGGCCCGGGGGCCAAATGCGGCCCGCTGGCCATTTTGAATCGGCCCTCAGCTAATTCAAAAAGTATGATGAAATATGGCCCACAAATTAAACGTGTGCTTTTCTTACATTGTACTTCTTAAATATATATGTACAAATATATTACACAGTATATTACACAATATATTACATTCATGTGTTAATAAGCCCACTTTTAAAATAAATTCAGTCAAAAGTCATAACATTTTCTAACAAATCTTAGTTGATACAAAAAAGCCTAATAACTTATTTACATAACAAGCTTGAAATAGACCCTATGTCATCTTATTATAATCACTCTGAGACTTCTGTTTTTAAGGGATGAGCTGCCAACAAGATAAATTAAACCCTATAGAGAGCTGTGATGTAGGCGTTTTTTTTCTTAAAGCATATTCATGTATCGAGCCTAATTTACCTACATGTTGCTAACTTATAACTTAACTGATGAGGCGATATACCTCACCTTTATGAGTGGCCCAGCCCTTCGTATATTTTTCTGTATGTGGCCCTCGGTGAAAAAAGTTTGGACACCCCTGCTGTATACAGTCGTCTAGCTCAGTGGTTCCCAACCTGGGGGGCGCCAAAGATCGCAGGGGGGGCGCCAGGCCTCAGATGATTTGAGGCCAAATATCATATTTGTTTACATATTATTGTAACTCAATACATTTATTATTATTATTATATTATAATAATATATATTATTATTATTAATTTATTATTACATCAATACATACTTCATTACAATACAATATACAAAATAATTGATTAATTCATTTGAATACAAATTCAAGTTAGTAGCTATTAAAGGCATAAAAATGTATAATTTTTTCTTTGATAGAAATGTTTCTTCTGCCCGTAAAGTGTCCAAACCAGGCTTTGCTGGATAAGCGTATTTTAAAAACATAGTCATTGTCCATGCCGGTTTCAGTTGGATTATTTGTCACAGTTGCTCCGATCAGATCAGTCTCCTCTATTTAGATTATTTACAACTTTTGAACACATCGGCAAAATCCGGCTTACTTTGAGCATGTGTTTTAAACAGTTTAATCCCTTTGTGAATTGTTTCCACTTGTGCCGTCCTTTAATTTCTTCATACAGCGGGAATCCAAATTAATTAATCCTGAGTCCAATAACCATCAAAGTCACTCCAATAGTGCTCCTTAATTATGCTTTCATCCTCCTTTAACAAAATACTTCACATTCATCCAGTTTGTGACAGTAGTTGTAGCATTTTTGAGACTTTTAAACTTTAATTACCGCTGTTGAAAACAATGCAAGGCGTGTTTTGGGAGTAATATGGTCTGTGTTTACATTAGCAAGCATCGCTAACACTCAGAGCTAACGCTGTACTGGAGAGAATATGTGTAACATAATGTCCTTGCGGTAAACCCTGCGAGAGAGAGAAACGTTTGACCTTCATACTGTTTCAGAAATAATGCTTGAAATGGTTTGGAGCATAATATGGCATTTAATCACCGCAGTGTTTAGCTGAGTTTCTCCCAGTAGAAAACTCTCTTAGCAGGGGAAAGCTGCATGATGCTACAAAGGGGCGTGGCTAGCAGCAGCTGTTCCATTTAAAGCAGAATCAGCCTTTTTGGAACAGGGCTGGAATAGAGGGGTATGAGGCATGGCTACAATGGTTAGGTATGGCCCTACAATATATTTTTCAAATATAGCATAATAGGTCCACTTTAAATAAGGTTTAAATGCAGGATTTTTATTTATAATAGAGTATTACCATTCTATAGGCGTAGTGTAGCTGTGAACGATCCCAAATACAATGCATTAATTAGGGCTGCAAAATGTCTCCCATTTGAATGATGATTAGATTTTTAAATCCTAACACTTAACAGTTTTTTCTGACTGTGTGTTTCCTGCAGACGTACAGCTGCTGGTGGTGGTTAAAGAAGAGCTTCTCCCTGACCAGCAGGAGTGGAACACCAGTCTGGACCAGGAGGACCCAGAGTCCCCCCCATACATTAAGCAAGAACAGCAGGAACTCAGGATCAGTCAGGAGGGAGAGCAGCTTCAGGAGCTGGAGGAGGCTGATATCATCAAATCTACTTTCCCTCCTGACCCTGTGAATAGTGAAGATGATAAAGAGAAACCTCAGTCCTCACAGCCTCATCATAGACAAACTGAACACATGGAAACAGAAGCTGATGGAGATCACTGTCGAGGACCAGAACCTGCCAGGAACTCAGTTCCAGAGAGCAGTTTACAGCCAAAGACTGAGGACGACACTGGAGACTCTTCTGAACCTGACTCTGGAGACTCATCTGAACCTGACACTGAAGACAGTGCTGATTGGAAGGAGACCAGAGAACCTGCGTCAGACTCAACCTCACTGAAAAATAGACAAGAATCTGTCAGTGATTCAAGCCGTTGTGCTGTAAAGAAACAATTTGGTTGCTCTGTGTGTACAAAATATTTTACATATAGAAGCAATATTCAGCGACACATGAGAATCCACACAGGAGAGAAACCATACAGATGTTCAGTCTGTAAGAAACCTTTTTCACAGAGAGGACATTTAAAGGAACACATGAGAATCCACACAGGAGAGAAACCACACAGCTGCTCAGTCTGTAAGAAAGCTTTTTCACAGAATAGACATTTAAAGAGACACATGAGAGTCCACACAGGAGAGAAACCATACAGCTGCTCAGTCTGTAAGAAAGCTTTTTCACAGAATAGAAATGTAAAGGAACACATGAGAATCCACACAGGAGAGAAACCACACAGCTGCTCAATCTGTAAGAAAGCTTTTTCACAGAGTGGAGGTTTAAGAAAACACATGAGAGTCCACACAGGAGAGGAAATATACAGCTGCAATGTTTGTGACAAAAGATTTAAATGGCGTAGTAATTTCAAAAGACACAAGTGTGTTGGTCGTCAGTCCTCACAGCTTAATGAAATTCAAACTGAGGATGACAGAGAGGCAGAGCCTCCAATCAGCAGCTCAGCTGCACACATGGAAACAGAAGCTGATGGAGGACAATGAATACGTCTTATGACAGTTCACATGAGAGAATTCTGTCTGACTGGATTAACATTGTTGCACAACATTCATATAAGACTTAAATGAACTCCATCTTTATCAACATAAGTGGAGAATATGTTTAATATTTTTGTCATACTGATTTTCTGATTTATATGTTAACCACTGACTGTTGATGAACCATTTTATTTTGGATTAAGGGCTCCAAGTTTCCATATAGAGATATAGGATGATTTGATGTTTTGTTCTTTATTTCTAAATGTTTTGTATCATTGCTATCCTGTTCATGAGTCCTGTTTTACATAAATGTACCTGTTCTCTGATTGTTTTTGCTTCTGTAACTGTAAGGGAATACATTTGCCTATTTTGTATCCTGATTACCCAATGCCATTACATTTAATACGTTACTCCCTAAGCCTGATTTCACCCACCTGCAACCGATTCACTAATAATCACAAATGTTCATTTCTTTGACCCGTTGACTCGACTATTTCTTGTTTAAAAATAGTTTCATCTCCTCAGGAGCAAGTTCCCGTGTCCTGCCTTTCACCTGTTGATCACCCACTGCTCATTTAAGGTGGACTGACCTTTACAATGGACCAGCTAATCTTAGTGTCTTAATGCAAACGTTTTGTAAAGTGATGCTGGACCAAAAACGTGCTGTTGGGTCGTCTGCTCTCTGCAGGACTGGGGTTACGTACTGTAACCCAGCTTCTATGAGTATATAGCTTCTATGCCAGTGTTTCTCACACTTTTTCACACCAAGGACCACTTAACCAATAAAAAAACACTCGTGGACCACCTAACTCCACAAATATCCAAAATCGCATCGTTTTTCTAGAACAGATTAAAAATCGCCTGAAAATGGTACAAACAAGTGGCAGCAAGTGTGATGAAGGTGTTGCGCTGGGCTATATCATGCAATCAAAAGTGAAACTTTAGCGCGCTCCATTGCGGAGATATTCCCGCGAGAGTGCGGAAAACTTAAATGTATTTATTTATTTCAAATGTGAAATGTTACCAATATACTCACGGACCACTAGGGAGCGCTCACGGACCACCAGTGGTCCGCGGACCACACTTTGAGAAGCACTGTATATTGTATTTGCTGTAAAGTGTCTCTACTGTAGGCTATTTTTATTATATGTACAGCACTTTGGCTCGACCAAAAATCGTTTATAAATGTGCTATATAAATAAAACTTGATTTGATTTGATATAGGCGCAGCCCTCTAAGGATATAATAATAATAATAATTCATTTATTTTATATAGGCGCCTTTCAAGGCTCTCAAGGTCGCCGTACAACACATAAAAAACAAGATACACAATACCTAACACCAGCATAAGAAACATAACCAAGACAATGCAACAAATCAAATAAATAAAACAGGATGTGTGATGGATAATGATCAGGGTGGATATGCGAGTGTGAAGAGATATGTTTTGTGGCGTGATTTGAAAATGGGGAGAGAGTCAGTGTTGCGGATGTCAGGTGGGAGGGAGTTCCAGAGGCGGGGTGCAGAGCGGCTGAAGGCTCTAGACCCCATGGTGGTTAAACGAAAGGGGGGTGCAGTGAGGCTGAGGGAAGCAGAAGATCTGAGTGTGCGGATGGGTGTGTTGATGTGCAGGAGGTCGGAGAGGTACAGAGGAGTGAGGTTATGGATGGCCTTAAAGGCGAGGAGCAGAATCTTAAAAACGATACGGGATTTGACGGGGAGCCAGTGAAGTTGCTGAAGAACAGGAGTGATGTGGTTAATGGAGGGGGTTCTGGTGATGATGCGGGCGGCAGAGTTCTGAACCAGTTGAAGTCTGTGGATGGATTTGAGAGGGCGACCAAAGAGAAGGGAGTTGCAGTAGTCGATGCGGGAAGTGACCAGGGTGTGAACAAGAATGGCGGTGGTCTTAGGGTTAAGGGACGGCCGGAGGCGGTTGATGTTGCGTAGATGGAAATAGGCAGACCGAGTGATATTACTGATGTGAGATTTGAATGAAAGTGTGCCGTCGAGGATGACACCCAGACTCTTAACCTGAGGGGAGGGGGAGACTGAAGAGTTGTCTATAGTAATTGAGAAACTGTCAGGTTTGGTTAGGGTGGATTTTGTGCCAATGAGGAGAACCTCGGTTTTACTGTCGTTAAGTTTGAGAAAGTTAGAGGAAAACCAGGATTTGATGTCCTGTAAGCAGTCAGACAGGGAGGATGGTGGTTGGTTTGGAGGACAAGTAGGGCTGGGTGTCATCCGCGTAACAATGAAAGTGGATGTTGTGTTTACGGAAGATATTGCCAAGAGGAAGTAAATAGATGATAAAAAGAAGAGGCCCCAGGACAGAGCCCTGGGGAACACCGGTTGTGACTGGAAGTGGCTGTGATTTGAAGGTTTTGAGTTGGATGAACTGAGTGCGGCCAGAGAGATATGATTTAAACCAGAGGAGGGGTGTGTCAGTGATCCCGATGGAAGTCAGTCTGTCAATGAGGATGCTGTGGGAAATGGTGTCAAAAGCTGCACTAAGATCAAGGAGGATGAGGATAGTTAATAGTCCGGAGTCAGCTGCCATGAGGAGGTCATTAGTGATTTTCACCAGTGCTGTTTCTGTGCTGTGATGGGGGCGGAAACCTGATTGAAATTGTTCATACAGGTTATTGTCAGACAAGTGGGTATGGATTTGGGATGCAACAGTTTTTTCCAGGATTTTTGAGAGAAATGGTAGGTTAGATATTGGACGGTAGTTATTAAAGTTGTTGGGGTCTGCACCAGGTTTCTTCAGTATGGGCGTGATGGCGGCTGATTTGAAAAGTGAGGGAACAAGACCAGAGGTGAGGGAGGAGTGTATGATGACAGTTATAAGGGAGGACAATGAAGGTAGAAAGGCTTTTACCAGGGGGGTAGGAAGAGGGTCTAACTGACAGGTAGATGGCTTGGATTTACTGATGAGGTCAGATATTACAACAGCAGAGGGAAGTGTGAAACTTGAAAGAGAATGAGAGAGATGGTCGGTGAAAACAGGGAGAGATATACTGCAGGTGGTGTTAGGAGTTAGTTGCTGGTGAATGTTTTCTATTTTGTCATTAAAAAATGACATGAGGCAAGGCAAGGCAAGTTTATTTATATAGCACTTTCCAACACAAGGCAATTCAAAGTGCTTTACAAAAAATGAAAGAGATTAAGAAAATGGCATTTAAAATCAGTCATTAAAAAGAAAAGCTAATAAAATAAACATTAAAAGAAAAAATACATGGATAAAAGTTACAGTGCAAT
Organism: Gymnodraco acuticeps; assembly: GCF_902827175.1. Lineage (NCBI taxonomy): Eukaryota > Metazoa > Chordata > Actinopteri > Perciformes > Bathydraconidae > Gymnodraco > Gymnodraco acuticeps. The sequence goes on along the minus strand of NW_022990096.1, from coordinate 29,311 downwards.
TAAACATTAAAAGAAAAAGTACATGGATAAAAGTTACAGTGCAGTCTAAGATATGAATAGTTCAATTAAAAGCAGCGACAAAAAGAAAAGTCTTCAGCCTGGATTTAAAAGTAGTAAGAATTGCAGCGGACCTGCAGGTTTCTGGGAGTTTGTTCCAGATATTTGGAGCATAATAACTGAACGCTGCTTTACCATGTTTAGTTCTGACTCTGGGGACAGAAAGCTGACCAGTCCCTGAAGACCTGAGAGATCTGGATGGTTCATAATTTAGCAGGAGGTCAGAAATGTATTTTGGGCCTAAACCATTCAGTGCTTTATAAACCAGCAGCAGTATTTTGAAATCTATTCTTTGACACACAGGAAGCCAGTGTAAAGACTTCAGAACTGGAGTGATGTGATCCACTTTCTTAGTGTTAGTGAGGACTCGAGCAGCAGCGTTCTGAATTAGCTGCAGCTTCCTAATAGATTTTTTAGTGAGACCTGTGAAGACACCATTGCAGTAGTCGAGTCTACTGAAGATAAAAGCATGGACAAGTTTTTCCAAATCCTGCTGTGACATTAGTCTTTTAATCCTAGATATATTCTTTAGGTGATAGTAGGCTGATTTAGTAACAGTTTTAATGTGACTGTTGAAACTCAGGTCAGAGTCCATGACTACACCTAGATTTCTGGCTTTATCTGTTGTTTTGAACATTGCACACTGAAGCTCAGCGCTAACTTTTATACGTTCTGCCTTGGCTCCAAAAACCATTACCTCAGTTTTATCTTTGTTTAATTGGAGAAAGTTCTGACACATCCAGTCATTGATTTGTTCAATGCACTTACTCAGTGTTTGAATTGGAGCATAGTCTCCTGGTGAAATTGTTACGTAAATTTGTGTGTCATCTGCATAGCTATGGTAACTTATTTTGTTGTTCTTCATTATCTGAGCCAGTGGTAGCATGTAGATGTTAAAGAGAAGAGGCCCCAAGATGGAGCCTTGAGGAACCCCACATGTCATATTTGTCAACTCAGATGTGTATTTACCTATATAAACAAAGTTGTTTCTGTCCTTTAAGTAGGATTCAAACCAATTCAGAACTGTTTCCGAAAGTCCCACCCAGTTCTCCAGTCGGTCTAGTAATATGCTGTGGTCAACAGTGTCAAACGCAGCACTGAGATCTAATAATACTAACACTGAAGTTCTGCCACTGTCTGTGTTTAAGTGGATGTCATTAAAGACCTTTACAAGAGCAGTCTCAGTGCTGTGGTTTGGACGAAAGCCTGACTGGAACACATCAAAACAGTTATTTAAATGCAAGAAATTACTCAACTGTTGAAAAACAACTTTTTCAATGATTTTACCTAGAAATGGGAGGTTTGATATGGGCCTGTAATTGTTCATTACTGAAGCATCTAGATTATTATTTTTTAAGAGCGGTTTAATGACTGCAGTTTTCAGGGCCTGTGGAAAAATACCTGAGTGAAGAGATTTGTTTACTATATGAAGTAGATCTGAGGCCATGCAAGGCAAAACATCTTTGAAAAATCCTGTTGGAATAATATCAAGGCAGCAAGAGGAGGATTTCAGAAGTTGAATAATGTCCTCTAGGTTTTTATCATTAATCTGATGGAATTGTGTCATGATGTCTGAATTGATGTTAAGTGGAGATAGGGACAACACATTTGCTGTTCCTGATGCAGAGGCACTGACTGCTTGTCTGATTTTCTGAATTTTGTCAGTGAAAAAGGAGGCAAAATCATTGCACGCCCTGGTGGATAGAAATTCAGAGGCTACTGACACTGGGGGGTTAGTTAGTCTGTCGACGGTAGCAAACAAGGCACGTGCGTTGTTTTTGTTTTTGGTAATGATGTCAGAGAAGAACGATTGTCGTGCGTTTTTCAATTCCAAATTATAAAGGCCAAGTCTCTCTTTATAGATTTCAAAGTGAACCTGGAGATTTGTTTTTTCGCCACCTGCGTTCAGCTTTTCGACATTCTCTTTTTCTGTTTTCACGGTCATGGCCTTTCTCCATGGAGATATTTTCTTGCCAGACACTTCCTTTACCTTAGTTGGAGCAATGGCATCTATAACATTTTTAATTTTTGAATTAAAATGATCTACTAGCTCATTTACTGAGATGTTGGCAGGGGCAAGTGTGGAAGAGAAATTCTGAGTAAACATTTCCCTAGTATTTTCAGTTAAATATCGCTTTGTGGTTACCTCTTTTTGAACATTTTTGTGAACAGAAATAGAGCTCTCAAAGAAAACACAGGAATGGTCAGAGAGTGCAACATCAGTCACCACAACCTTAGAGATATTCAGACCCTTTGAGATAATTAAGTCCAGAGTGTGCCCCTTATTGTGCGTGGGCTCCGTCACATGCTGAGTCAGTCCATAGCTATCAAGAACACAAAACAGTTCTTTAGCCCCTCTGTCCTGGGGGTTGTCAACATGGATGTTAAAATCACCAACAATGACTAGACGGTCAAAGTCAATACACACTATAGACAGCAGTTCAGTCAAGTCATCAAAAAAGCTTGCACAGTATTTGGGTGGTCTATAGATATTTAGGAACAGAGCTCGAGAGGAGCATTTCAGCCGAAGGGCCACATATTCAAAAGAATCAAAGTTTCCATACGATGTCTTCCTGCATTGAAGGGAATCATTGAACAGAATAGCAACTCCACCCCCTTTCTTATGCATTCTTTCCTGACTCATAAAACTAAAGTTGGGAGGGGTTGATTCGATAAGAACAGCTGCACTGTTATTTTGTTCAATCCAAGTTTCTGTTAAAAACATAAAATCGAGATTGTGCTCAGTGATTAAATCATTGATTAAAAATGTTTTTCCTGCCAAAGACCTGACATTTAATAAAGCTAGTTTAAGTTTGTTAAACACACTATCAGTCATGTTTTTTGTAACAAGCTGTGGCTGACATGGAATCACTGCTAAATTAGATACACTCACACAAACGTTTGAGCGCTTCCTGTTTCTATGATTCACCGCTCTTAATCTATTACCTATCAACACAGATATCGGCAAAGCTACTGGCAGGCAGGGCCCCGACATGTCCTGGAAAGAGTTGAGAGTGCCATACGCCCTTGAGCCTGGACCCATCACATATCAGTAAGAGTTTGTTGTGTTTTGTACACACACATCCTTATCAGGCTTCGGAGACTGCAGAAGCCCCCTCGAAGGGAGGGGAGGTGGTCGACGTAGGCACGGTGATGGAGATGGGCTAGATGGTGCGGGGGTAGAGGACATGCTGCCAGGGGGGGGGAGGTGGTTGACGTAGGCGCGGTGATGAGGACGGGGGAGATGGTGCGCGTCTCCGCGGTGATTTTGGTGGGCGTCGTTGAGGAGCGGGGGTAAAGGACATGGTGCCAGCCCTGCGTATCGCCTTCGTTTGGTCTTTGAACTCCAGGAAGGAATCGGTGCCAACCCTCTGTATCTCCTTTGTGTGTTCATCGATCTCCAGGAGGGTGGGCGAGGGTGAAAGGGTGAACGGAGTATCCTCAAAGGCGTTGACAGGGGGGGGGGGGGGGGGGGGGGGGGCAGTGGAGACTCCTCCATGTGTCTCATATGTCTCCCATAATCAGAACATTCCTCAGGCGGGTGCAGTGATAATTCTTCAGGGTTTTCTGCGTGATGTGTTGTGTCTTTCTCGTGTTTTGATTCCTCTTGCCGCTTGTCCTTGGCAGAGGGAACAGATTGATGACGCAGGCAGTTGAATATGTTAGAGATAAACAATTTCACTCCTGACTTGTTCAGGCAAACTCCATTTGCCTTGAAAAGATGTCTGCGATCCCAGAAAAAGTTAAAATTGTCAATAAAATGAACAGAATGGTCAGTACAGGCCGTTGAAAGCCAGGTGTTCAGTGCAAACAATCTGCTGAATCTCTCCACTCCTCTTCTGACTGGCGGTAGAGGGCCACTGATGAACACATCTGCATTTAGAGAGCTGGCAGTTTCCAACAAACATTTAAAGTCTTCTTTCAGCACTTCTGACTGTTGTTTCATAACATCATTTGTTCCAATGTGCAGTACCACATTCTTCACAATCGGATGTTCAGCCCCAATATGCAGGATCTTCTCAGCCAAGTCAGAGACCACATCCTTGGGAAAACAGAGTACTTTGGTGTTGTTCTTATTACACAGACCTTTTACATCTCTTACAGCAGAGTCACCCACAATCAGAGTTTCAGGCCCAGTCGTTAGCTTTCCCTCTAGCCTTTTACTTTTAGAGTAGCTATTGGTCCTTACCCTGCTGCGTGAAGAGGACAGGTTATCCAGGTCATCAGATCTCCGGTTCTCGGTCAGCGGAGCGTATCTGTTCTGGATTAGCACACTTGGTGGTTTAGGAGGATTGTTTGTAATTCTCCCTTTAGCAGCTGTCCACTGCTGTTTCCTAGTATGAATAGGGGTTGAAGAGGCGCTCTTCCTGGGTGATAACAATGCAGGCCAGCCGGTCGCATCACAGATTTCGGAGCTCTGGGCTCTGCCTGTTATCCGTCCTCCCAAATCCCATGGAAGTGATTTACTCTTAGGCTTTGCACCCAGAGAGTTCCAGGGAGGACTATCACTTGTAGATTTATTACCCGGTACACAGCCCTCCTGTTCCTTGGAATCCTTGTAGCTGCTAACTAGCTGTGAGTTAGCAAACCCTTCTCCATTACTTTGCAACACTGGTAAAGTCGTGTCATTCCCACGACATAGTCCATTCAATTCCACGTTAACTTCCAACCGTTGCATTTTCATTTCCAACACAGCCATCTTCTGTATAAGTTTCTGGAAGTCATCTGTAGAGAACGGAGGCATTTTGCTACCAACTAGCTTAAGCTAAATAGCAGTAGCCTACCAGGCTTTAGCTGTTGCTAGGCCACGCTATTGTAAGACTGACGTCGTCGTAAAAATGTTGAAATATGGCTGAAACCCTCCGTCTATTTACGAAGATGAACTGTCCCAGTGATAAGTTAATGTCCAGGAGCCGCTGCTCGAAGTTTTCAGAGAATAAGAATAGGAAAATCAGCATAAAAAGTAAGCAGAGGCAAGAGCAAGCAGAAAAGCGTCTGCACTGTAAGAAAGATAAGGAGGGAAGGGGAGTTACAGTAGGCAGTTGAATACTGATGAGGTGCAAGAGAGTCCGGTGGTCGTAGAATGTTCTTCTCTGTAGAGAACAGGACCCTTGTGTTCCCTTCGCCAGAGCTGATGAGAACTGCGTAGTATGATGATTTGGCTGTAGAGAGAGTGTCCTTGTAGTGGAGAATGTGGTTATTGTACATTTCTTTGTGAACGACAAGTCCAGTTTTTTTGCAGAGGCGTTCCAATCGACGGCCTTTTGTTTTGAGTTGGCGTAGTTCAGGTGTAAACCATGGAGTAGAATGGGTGAAGGAAACAGACCAGGTTTTTAAAGGAGCCAGGGTATTGAGCAGTTTATGAAGATTGTTATTGTAATGAGAAACCAGTTCATCAGGCGGGGATGAACAATTTATGCTGGGGAGGTTGTCAATGCCACTGGAGAGTGTAGTTACATTAATATCCTTGATGTTGCGGAAGGAAATAACACGTGACAAATTTGGTTTGGACAGTGTTAAGGTGACAGTAAAGGATATTAATGAGTGATCAGAAATGGGAAGATCAGTTGTAGTATATTTAAGAGGAGTGACACCAGAACAGCAGATCAAGTCCAGAATATGTCCTTTGGAATGAGTCGGAAAATCGATATGTTGCTGTAATCCAAAACTTTCCAGGCAAGATGTGAAGTCCTTTGTGAGAGCATTGTTGACAGTATCCATATGTATATTAAGATCTCCCAGCACTATTATGTTAGGCGAGAGTGAGCAGAGATGTGTGAGGAAAGCAGCAAATTCGTTTATGAATTTATTATTAAGCTTAGGTGGACGGTAGACGCTTGCAACTATGGTAGGGATAGGCCCATTGAGTTGTAAGGCAATTGATTCAAATGAGCCGTGAATAGGCACAGATACAGACGAGACTTTCAAACTCTCGCGGTAAATCATCGCGAGACCTCCCCCTCTGCCGGTGGCACGGGGTTGACAGATGTAAACAAACCCAGGAGGAGTAGATTCATTCAGCTGTGAAAAGTCATTAGGTTGTTGCCACGTTTCTGTCAAACAGAGAAAATCAAACTTACGATCAGTCAGGAGATCTTGGAGAAGAGGACCCTTGGTCGTAAGAGAACGGATATTGAATAGTGCAAAGTTGACATCAGTGTGGTCGTGTTTATGTTTAGCACTAACGTTAGCCGACCTGGCTAAGCTGGCTAAGACAGTGTGGTCAACTTTGCGTGCGGAGTTTCTTGGGTGTTGTCGAGTTGAAGACCAGATGGATTGTATGGGTTTGGAGTCATCGATGTAAAACCTTCGCCGGGAACCACGGTGGATATATTTCCGACGGGGATGACGAGCGATGTCCAGAAAGAGGTGCAATGCCGGTGATGTGTCGGGCAGGTGGAATCGGAGGAGGAGCTCAGCAAACAGCAACTGTTACTTCTATAAGAATATAAAAGCTCAAAAGGAAAACTCGAAAGACATGAGTTATTGTTATTACAACGTGACTTCACTATTATTTAACAACTCTTTTTATTGGGTTCTTTTATTTGGGGTTAGGTACATTGTCAGAATAAGTGAGACATGAATTTAACTTCTGTTAGACAGCTATATGCCATACATGTTTGCACACATTCACAGTAAATATGTATTCAGTATGATAGCTGTCTAGCAGAAGTTAAATCAATTTCTCACTTATTATGACAATGTACTTAACCCCAAAAAAAACAACAATAAAAAGAGTTGTTAAATAATAGTGAAGTCACGTTGTAATAACAATAACTCATCTCTCTCTCTTTTCTTTTTGAGCTTTGCCAAAAGCCACTGTGTCAATGTTGTCCTACTTGGGTTGCCGTCCGGAGTTGTCCAATATGGCGGACCATCTCGCACATGCGCACTGCAGATCGAGCAGAGCTGCAGATCGGTTAGTGACAGTAGCCTGCACAGTTCGCAGTCGGTGATCTTTTGCCGGATCTCGTTTCCCGCATACAGCAGTTTGAACTGTATTTATTTTATCCTGTAATATGACTTGATAGCTTTACACTCTGTACACTGAGCTCTGATTGGTCAGCAGGCGGTGCTTTCACTGAGTTGATCTCTTATCTGGAACATAACCTGCTCCGGAGCCACAATACACAAAACACAATGTTGTCCTCATTCAATGGAAAAAATTCCAAACACCACCAGACTTCAGACTATCATTAATGGTCCGGCCCTCAACAGCTCTATGTCAATTAGGGGATGTCCTCATATGCCGTTTTTATGGCTACGCCGCTGCGTCCCTCACCAATAAACCTGGTGTTGTCCTAATTCAATGGAAAATGGTCCAAACTGCACCACACTTCAGACTATCATTAATGGTCCGGCCCTCAACCCCTCAATATGACAATAGTGAGTTTTCCCCCAAAAAATGTTGCCATGGCAACACACCCCTCACCGTTAAGCACGATATTGCTATAAATCCTGTGTAAATGGTCAAAAACTGTTCAAACTCTACATGTGTACTAACCGTCAAGCCCTCGAGACATGTATTTGTCAGTTTTGACATTTCGTCAAATATCGTTGCTATGGTAACAAAATGGTCGCCGTGAAACACCGTTTTCTCATAACTTGCCATGGCGACAGATCCTTCGCCAAAAAATACCATGTTGTTGTAAGTCCATGGAAAATCATCCAAACAGCACCAGACTTCAGACTATCATTAATGGTCCGGCCCTCAACAGCTCTATGTCAATTATGGGATGTCATCATATGCCGTTGCCATGGCAACGCCTCCCTCGCCATGAAACACGATGTTGTCCTAATTCAATGGAAAAACGTCCAAACACCACCACACTTCAGACTATCATTAATGGTCCGGCCCTCAACAGCTCTATGTCAATTATGGGATGTCATCATATGCCGTTGCCATGGCGACAGATCCCTCGCCATGAAACACGGTGTTCTCCTAATTCAATGGAAAATCGTCCAAACGGCACCAGACTTCAGATGACAGTTAATGGTCCGGCCCTCAACACCTCAATATGACAATAGTGAGTTTTCATCAACAGCTGCTGCCATGGCAACGCATCCCTCGCCGTTAAGCACTATATTAGTAGAACTCCTGTGTAAATGGTAAAAAATTGTTCAAACTTCACATGTGTGCTAACCGTCAAGCCCTAGACACATATATGTGGAACTTTTGAGATTTCTTCAAATATCGTTGCTATGGTAACAAAATGGTCGCCGTGAAACACGGTTTTCTCATAACTCCAGTTAACAGGCTCCAAACGGCACAAAACACAGGTTTGATAACGATGCAGCCCTCAACACATCTAGGCGTATTATGGGGTGTCATCAAATTCCGTTGCCATGGCGACAGATCACCCGCCATCAAACACAACGTTTGTGTTACTGCTGTAACTCAAAGACATTGTCCGATCGGCCTGAAACTTCCCACGTTTGCCAACGGCCCAGTCCTCCAGACACCTACACACGTCGACAACAGCCTGCGGAACGTCGAAGACCCGCTCAACGCTGCTTGCAGCTTTAATTAGGGTCTGAGACCTAGGTCGGCGAAGACCCTATTGAAATCGGTCGCGCAGCGACCGATAAACCTGCGAAAAACACCCAAAACAGGGAAAACCACCGGTAGAAGCACAGAAAAGGTTAGGAAATCATGACGGCTGATAGGCCGCGTGAGCCCAGTCACGTGGCTCCGCCCACGTGACTGCAACTCGCATAATTGATATCGTTACGATCAATGTAGTCGCTCGCGAAGCGAGCGATAACCATGCAAAACCCACCAAAAACAGGGAAAAAGAGGGGCAAAAAAATGGCCGACACATCGTGCCCGTACGGCCTACAGTGAGGTGGGCGCACCCGCCTCCATGTTAAATCGAACATGATTGAGATTGGACCGATTATTTGTTATTCTTCTGATTATTATTTGAACTCTTGAAACGCACTTTTGAGCCTCGCAACAAATGTGAAAACTCACGAAATTTTGCAGGCGTGTAAAACCGTGACAAAATTGCAATGTGTAATTGGTTTAATGCAACTGTTATCACTCACTTTGATGACTTTGGCCATTATAATATGATCTGGATGTATCTGCCCAACGATCGACTTAACCGGTGTACGTATATGCAGTGTGTGTGTATTTTGGACTAACATCAACCCTACCTGCTGTGTATCGGGGCCACCACCCCTCACCTGGCTGCTTCCGCGGCGTGAGGCCCATCCTCAAGCCAAACATCACCGACAACTATGTGGATCAACGAGCTGTTTGTGTGGTCTGTTCTCATTTGGACTGCCCTGTCGTTCAACCTAGCGACAGCGGCACTCCAATACACAGCTGCTGTTTGCATTAGGCTACATACAACTAAAAGTAGCTGGAGAGCAGCGGCAGCTAAGTGCGCCAGCGTTCGCTCTCTGCCGGTCAATCCCATTCTTTGTTTCAGGGATCTCACTATTGGGTAATCCCATTGCCTGAGATCTCATGATGTTGTTTTATTAAATGTGCCAAGTGCTAGGACTGTCTTAGGGAAGAAAGCTTTTAGTTGTGCAGCTCCACTAAATTGGAACAGTCTGCAAACATGTTTAAAACTGAGCACTTTGGTTCCCCTGCATCATTTTAAAACTCAGCTGGGTGACATGCTGTTTGATATTCATGGTACCTGTCACTGTAAATAGAGTTTGTAAACTGTACCCTGCACATTATGTTGTATGTCATCCTTATTGTTGTTCTGTTTTATGTTACATGTGTAACTAATGTCCTGCAGGTCACCCTTGAAAACGAGATCTTTTGATCTCAAGGGGCTTTCACCTGGTTAAATAAAGGCTACAAACAAACAAACATATGAGGCTCCTCCTGTCAGATGGAGGGAGTAAATACAGCGGCAAGCTTTGGGACGGCCTCCCTTCTCTCCGGCAGAAACAGGAAATGCCGTAACTGTATGTAACAACGGTTTCAAATCAGCATCTCTTTGACAAAAAATGTAAATGAATAACTCAAATAAAACTCCAAACATCTTTCATTGTGTTGCTTTTTTGTAAAGCTCTTTTAGTTTTAAACCTGATGTTTATAAGCTTCTTAGTTTTTGCAACAGTCTGTAAATATACACAACTTTATAATAAAATGCATACATTTACCTTTTTCTAGACTAAACACAGGTATGATCCTAAGTTAAAAAAAAAATTAGGTTATCATGAGGTTGTTAACATCGCAGTTTATCAGTGGATGTTTGCTGGAAGCCTGGAACTACTTGTTAACAGCATGTTTCCTGACGGACACACACAGCGTTGAGACCGGTTAGGTACCTCTGGCTACAGGTGATGCAATTCATGAAACTTATTTCAAGAAATGGACATAAATTATTTATTTAACCGAACCAAACAACAATTCTTGTGAAAAGAACGTATAACAAGCTTGTTAACAGTAACACAAGTGATGTGTAATTCAAATCAGATGACTAAAATGTCCAATAACAGATGAAGGTGGAGCAACCTTCCAACAAATGTCCCACAATACATAGGGTAAAGCAAAACAAAAATCCCCACGTGGCTAAATCTACTTCATCTTCCTAGATTTTGCCAAAGTAAACCTCCCTTCGCTCACTGGCAAAGCAGAAACTCCGGAGCACTTTTTTGAGGTCCAGGCCGTCGGTCAAATCCAGTGGCGAACCGTCAGGGCCTTCAAGGTATTCAGAGAATACCCTGGAACACTCAGATAAAACAAACAAAAAATCGATTTAATTATATAAATAAAATGTTAAAAAAATGTAATAAAATGTATATAAAATGAATAATGAGAATGGTATCTGTGTTGTTGATCTGTAGTATTACAGTGTTACGTTGATTTGCGTGTCCTTCTCGGACCATGCACTACGCATTTCAGTGGTTTTGTGTTAGAAAAGAAAGCAACCAATCAGATCTTGTTCTGGGTCTCTGGGTAGAATACCCTTCAACCAAGGTATTCTACATCCTTGATCGAATGCCCTGGCCGTTGCACTGAATGAGAGCGTACGTTTGGACTGACAGTTTGATCAACCAATCATATATTGATTTGTAGCCAATGGGCGTATTCTTCCAGAGTTCCCCTTGGTTCCAGGGTGCTCTAGAAGGCCCGCTAGTTAACTGGCTCAAGGCAGAGGATCTATGAATGCGACGAAGCAATTCATGCCGTTTTATTGTTTTTAACGTGGAAATGGAAAGTGCAACAGGTGAAGTTGTTGCGGAATTGTTGTGAGTACCCTTTTCAAGACGACAATTCAGTGAAAAGACGGACATTATAATGCCGCAGGAGGGGGGGCGGGGCGGCGGCGGGGTGTGTGTGTGTGTCTACAGAAGGTCCAGTTGTGATAGACACGATTCGCCACTGGTCAAATCTTTGTGGATGTGGAGGAAGATAAGGTGATTTAAGCGGCGCTCGGACATAGTTGAACGAAGGAACGTCTTCAACCGACGGAGGCTGGAGAAGCTCCGCTCAGCTGTTGCATTGGACATCAGCACAGTGAAATACAGCCGTAGAAGCTTGTCCACTTCACTGAAGAGGGATTGCGTGCCTCGTCCCTGTGCTGCCAGCATGTCCGCGATTGTGGCCACCTTTGTCACCTGAGTGATGGGTCTTTCAGCGGCGGAACTGTTGTGTGCCTGCAAAACTGCTGGAAACAGTGACAACTGGGTGGACAGCCGTTCCATGTCAACATCACCTGTGTACATGTCAACCAGATTTTGGGGGATGTTGATGCTGCCGAATCCCGGGGGGGTGTTTACTGCTGTGAGGAGTACCTGTTCCATGCTCATCAGCAGAAGCAGAGTGGGTTGGTTAAACCTGCGAGTCAGCTCAGAAGTGAGCAGGTCAACTACCTCAAAGAACTGGCTCCTGAAGTAGTCCTCTGGATTTTCCCACTGATGAGGTTCATCCCCATCATCATAACGGCGTGGAGTGCGCCGCCTTGGAGGAAGAGCCGGTGCCTGGACCAGGTCGTTCATGGTCGTTCTTTGGGCATCTTCAAAGATGCTGTGGAATGCCTCTGTGGACCTCAGGTTTGAGTAGTGTGTCTGGAGCATCTGCACTGCTGACTTAACTGTCTCTGCTGAGAGGTCTTTGGACTGGAGCACCCGAGCCACCTCTTCCGCAGAAGAAAACAGTTTAAGACACACTTTCAGTCCAAAGAAAACACTGAATTGAGTCATCAATGCCTGCAGCCCTGGTGCCTTTTTGCTTGCTTCTGTGTTCCCCCCCCATTAGGATTATTTCATCCAAAGTGTCGTAGACAGCTTCATAATTGGCAAGCAAGGATTTGATTGCACTGCCTCTGGCTGTCCAGCGAGTGGGGCAGAGCGGTGTGAGGCCAGCACTGGCACCAGGAGAGGCAGCAGCAGCATCCCTAATGTTTTTAAAGATGGCGAGTCCTTTTGGTGAGTTGTTGATTATCTCATGTATGTCGTGAACTAAACTGAAGGCACCACGTATAATGTTGCACTTTGAAGCAGCTTCCTGAAGAATTAGGTTCAAACTGTGATTTGTGCAATGCATTGAGACTGCTTTGGGATTGATGTCTTTAAAGCGTTTGGCCACACCTGACATTTATCCCTGTAGAACAGATGCGCCATCGTAGGTTTGCCCTCTCATGCCACCAATGTCCAGGCCGCATCTCATTAACATGTCCTTAATAGTAAGGGTTATTGATTCTGCGTCAATCTTAGGACATTCATACATTCCTATGAAGTCTTCATGGACAACATAACATAACCCATCGTACAGTCAGAGACAACTGTTCATGCCCGGAGCAATCGCGAGTTTCATCCACAATAACTGCATAGTGTTTTGCATTGCTTTTAATTTCAGTTAATAAAGTGGTGAGAGACTCCCGATACATTTGATTTATAAGTTCATTAATTGTCTCATGTGATGCATATTTCCCGGTGAGCATGAAGCTTTTCAGAGTGGGGTTTTTCTCAGCAACGAGTTCAACTAGCTTTTGGAAATTGCTCTCCTTATCCGCATGCCCCCTGATTGCTAGGCCCTGACGGGTTAGAAACTGCAGACAGCGCAGTTGCTCCATCATTCTATCTCTTCTTTTTTCCTGCTCAATATGCTGTTGTTTGACAAGCTGTATGTTGACTGGTGTTTGACTGAAGAAAGCGCACTTTTTTTTAATACACTATCTGTGGAAATGAGACTTTTCCTGGCTATCCAGGAGGCTTGGGCACTTTTTCCAGTTATTAACTCCGGTATTTGACAGCAGCAAATCTGCATATTTCACAGAAGGCCCGTTTAGTGGTTTTGCAAAGAATTAACCACTCTCTGTTTTTGTACCATTCTGCGTTGAAGTACCTTTCTCTTTGCCCAAATAATCTAGCTGTCTCCTTTTTTTCGACAGTTAGCTGTACAGCTTTACCTGTCTCAATGTCCCGACAACAAACCTCCATGCAGTCGGAACCAGCCTGTTTAGGTTCAACGACGGCGGTGGCGGCGGTGGTTTTGACAGTTTCTGCGGCCGCAGAGCTGCTGCTTTTGGGTTCATCTGGCTTCGCTGATGAAGGTCCAGGCTCCGGAGATGTGGATGTCAGGGATGTGACCTTCCAGTTGTTAAATTTGAGTTTAGATTGACTGTATTTAGTTTTCTTCTGCGCTGGTTCTTCTGACATGTTTGCAAGTGTATATTCTTTCTATCTGGTTAACGGCTGACACACACAGAACAACGTAACAAATAAAGTAAACAACGTAACACATAAACAAATCTAAGCTTTTTTATTGGTTGTAATTTATGGATACATTTGAATGGTGTGACAATGTCCTATTTGATTGGGTTAAAATGTACATATTCTTCCTGTTATGTCTGTCTGCTTTATTTTTACCTAATGCAAAGTGACCAGAGGCCTGTACTACGAAGCTGGTTCAACCTAACCTGGATATGTTTGAGTTCGCCGGTTGGCCTAATCCAAAACATACGCACTCTCGCTAAACTGTACTACGACCATAGACTGTATATATAAATGGACGTAGGGTCCGTGACGTCAACCATAGGATTCTGCAGAGTTGCCGAGAAGCCCTTAGTAGGCGGAGTCGGCCACTAACGGCTCGACAGTGACGTCAGAGTTCAACTCCCGCCTTTTCCAGCTTGCTCCAAATAAGGGCAAAGAGGCGGGACCTGCTGCCACCGAGCTGGAAGTTCCAGAGCTAGCTGAAGCTACCAAGCTAAGCTAACATGCTCCCCATCTGCACACTGCCGTGGCATTTTACATTTCTAAGGTAAGCGGACATGAAACTATTCAGCAAAACTATAAATAATAATCTAAGTTATTGAGTTTTTAGCATAATACTTCAGAATCTTAAAACCCCTTAAAGTTTGTATGCAATTGTGCTAAATTCAACACTGGAATCAAGCAAATATTAATATGTTTGCATGACATTAGTTATTTATATTTTGATATCACTTAATTATATGTTTAATACATTTAAGTCAAGCTAAGGTACATGTGATGGTAGCTAGTTAGTGCTCTTACCTGTGAGGCCTCCTCCAAACAGCATAATAACCAGACTGTATCATTACAACTAAGTACCAGTTCTAGATCCTTGACTTTAGACCAAGCAGCAAACTCTGGGGAACAGTCGGGACGCCAATACGGAAGTGCCACACACTGCAGTTCATACATGGGTCGCTAGGGACTGGCTGCAGAAAGGAGCAATTTCCATAGACCCCCATGTTAAAATGCCCAACTTTACAGCAGAAAAAAACATGTTTTTACCCATGGATGCAATACATATTATTATCGATATAGTTAGATTCCACCTTCATGATTATGAATCTGTGAGTGAATTGTTTTCTAACACGACCCTTTTATTTATATTAGGTTTTAAAGTTTTTGCATAAATTAGGGCGTGGTCACTTTGATAGACACGTACATGCCTCACTGTCAGCTAACAGCAACTTGTCCACTCTGCTAGGCTACAACCATAGAGGCTACAACGTTAGTTAGTCATAGTACTGTACTTGACCCTTTAGCTTTAGCCGTGTTCGTGGTGATTGTGCCTTTTAGGGAATATTGTTACAAATACCAGACAATTAAAATGTCGTGCTGTGCGCTTGAATGTACTAACAGAACTTCCAAGAAGTCTAAAATGATAATATTATACATGTTAACCCCGTTCGCAGGTGTTTGTGTGCTTGGTAGCTTAGCTTGTTACTTATTATACAGCTAAGGACGTAACCCTTTATACATACATATACATTTTAGTTTATGATTCAGCCTTGGGTAAGACTTTTATAGTCTATGGCTATGACGCCCATAATGCTAAACGGGAGCAAATGTTAATAGGGGACCCAATTATCCCAGTGGTGGCCGCCGGAGCTAACGGAGCTGCAGGGGGCTAGCTCCAGCCGGCGTCCCGGAGCTAGCCCACTGCGGCTCCGTAAGGTCCGGGCGGTGGAGTCCATCGTTATAACTGGAGACAAGGAATGCAGCGAAACTACAGCCTGCTGTAGTATTAGCTAAATAAATTATGTTGAACAAGGCTTATTAAGCTGAACATCGCCACAATTGTTCTGCTATGTATCGGTACTTGTTTTCTTAACGTGTGAATGACAAGCATTAAGAATAACAAAATATAGCTAATTCTCTTGCAGATTGTCTCATTTGATTATGAATGTAACGTTTATATAGGGGAACTACACTGTTAGCAGTAACTTGGTATGCATGTATTTCATGTTAGCTTAGCTTCTTAGCATGAGCTAGCTCTGTTTACTTCCAGTTCGGAGGCAGCAGGTCCCGCCTCGTCTCTGCCTCTTTGCCCTTATTTGGAGCAGGCGGGATTAGACTCTGACGTCACAGTCGAGCCGTTAGTGGCCGACTCCGCCTACTAAGGGCTTCACGGCAACTCTGGAGAATCCTATGGGTGACGTCACGGACACTACGTCCATTTATATATACAGTCTATGCTTTAGACAAACAATTCAAAAGACAAAATGTATTTAAAGACCAATCTTTATTTGAATGTGCCTCTTAACCTGAGATATTAGTTATAGAGTAATAGTATTGACAATCTAAAAAAACTGAGCAACTCAACTTTATATTTCTTATTGTCTAAAGCATTTATTATTTTCATTTTCCCCCTCTCATATTCAGTGTGGACGGATTGAGACAGCGTGGTGTCCTGAGAGCTGCAGAGACTTCAGGGAGAAACCTCCGTGTGATGGACGTCCAGTCTGTAGGTTTGGAGAGGACTGAGGGTCTTTCCTCTGCGAGGAGGACCAGGCCTGATGGAGGAGTCCATGCTGGGCACAGCTGATACCAACTGCACAGGCCTAGTCTGTCACGTTATTTGACTACATGTGTTTACTTATACATTTAAGGTTTACACCTTCTGTCCATATGTGCCTGGACAAGTTCAGACAGTTAAGACAAATATAAATATACAAAGGACATTTTAAGGTGAGTGTGAAGATAAAACTTATTTGCAACAATGTTGAGCCAATCATGAAATGAGTGAAACTGGATTCGCCTGTCAATACACTGATATTTATTGAGAGACAAACGGCCGGAGGATTAACAAAGCAACTCGCACTGTTCAATGCAAGCTGCCAAAATTAACTCTACCCACACAAGACAGAAACATCTCTATATATCCTTTAAAGGAGGGGTCCCAACAGCCCGCCTTTCCCCTAATCGATTACAGATGAACAGACAAAGAAACTCTGTCTGAGTGGGCAGTAAACCCTTCCCCCCCACACAGAGAAAGAGTGGTCACTCATGTGAAGTTTCTCAGTACAGCTACGCATCAGATGAAAATATTCCTTTACAGATCCACCCTTTTATCAATTTATGATAACCAATTAACATTAGTCTAAAGAATATTTCAGTCAATACTTAAAATCAATAAGCATCCTCAGAGTTGTGTGGGCTCACTCACATTAATTACATCAAAAGTAGAACAAGATTGAAAACATTTCAATCACCATGATTGAATACAGTCAATCATAATAAAAATCATCTCTCTTCAGTGTTTGGCATCATTTGTCAAAAAGCACAATAATAAACACGTGAAATACAACAATATTATAGCAAAATATATGTTTAAAAAATAAGATATTTTATCATTTATCCCTCAGTTAATCTCCTTCATCAAACACAAATTTTAAATCAGCTTACATCTCAAAGATTTACTTCAAGGCAATTACTTATTAAAACACAATTAGAATTTAGGATTTATAATAAATCCAATTGAGGTATAAATCAGACTTCAACTATCAATCATTATGTCATCTCAAAATCTGAAGGGAAAACTAAACAATTCTCAAAATGTTTAACAATCTGAAGAATCAAACATTTTACTGTATAACGACCTGAAAAGGAAAAAATCAAAACATCTGTTCTTTATTCAGAGCATCAACTGTAATCAATATCAAAACATCTGTTCTTACCTGGTAATGATTAAGGATAGTAACATTGTCTGTTATAATATTAGAAATATCTTATTGTTCAATACCTTATAAATCTGAAAATATCAATTAATTAATTAGTTTAGTGTGAAAGTGTAATCTGATAAAATATATTTATCACCATTATTTAACACATATCTGTTCATTGGGAATACAAAAACAATCATTAATTGTACATCTGTAATCATCTGGTCATTCAATTCAAATGTTATCTTTGTACGAGAGCTAGAAGAACATGTTTTCCTCCTCTCTTTATGACACAGAATGTCTGGTGTGTAAAGGCATCCTGATACTGTAGATTAGCACTGAGGTGCTGATTGGCTCAAAACTCTTCTTCATCAGAGCGCCATAACTCAATTATCTGTAGATTAGCACTGAGGTGCTGATTGGCTCAAAACTCTTCTTCATCAGAGCGCCATATCTCAATCCCCCCCAATTGCTCTGCTTTTGTGGCTCAATTCAGTGAGCACTTTATGATCTCCCAGTGAAACAGAGGCTCATCTGCCTGCATTCCTTCTGCTATCTGCTTGAGAGCAGTGCACCTGCCTATTCCAAGTGGCACATCCAGATGCCCCCCCCCCGTGATGGGAGAGGTTATGAAAACATCTGCTCCTCCAAGAAACATGGAAACCTTGTATGATGCCTCTGAAGCCATCGCTCGTCCTGCAGAGTTGTCTGCCTGAGCTCACCGAGCAGAAAAATGAAGAAGCATCCCATCTCATCAGAAAGTTGAAGATTAGAATCCTCTCATCTCGAACGACCTCCTTGCCCGTGGATAAGTTGCTCTCTGCAGCCGCAGAGTGTGCTTCTCTCTCTGACCCTTCGCCTTCAGAGCTGTTTAACACTTGATAGGGATGTTTTCCTGAGTGCCGACAACTCAAAGTAATGGATTAGCACATTATCATTCAATTACAAAAATAGGATAGGCCCCCTCAGAATGATTTGGGAGCCTTCCTGACCCATGCACATTATAAATGTAAGGATTGTGTTAGTCATTTAACATGCAAGAATCATATACTCATCAGTCCAAAGCAGAGAAATGTTATTTTAAGTTAAATGTGAGCTAGTCCCTGTGGAATAACCCTTTCTCAATGATTATAAATGTTATATTAATTCACCATTTACCGTTTGATCAAGGATTAGTTTATCAGAAGTACATTTCCTCTTCCATAAAACATAGGTTTGAGAAATGAATGTTCCAATATGAAATCAATTGCTCAATTTCTCAATATAATTTGACTCTTCCCTCCCTTTTCTTACATATTGTCACATATGAAATAATAACTTAGGAGTCTATTTAAGCATGGTATTGTCTATATAAGCTATTAATCGAGAAAACTCAGAGTCAATATGCAACTCGCAAATATCTCTCCTCCTTCCTATCCCTCTCTTCCACATCTCCCTCTCTTCTTCATCTCTTTCTTTACTCACTTCCCCATCTCTTTCTCTCTTACTTTTGTTAGATATGAAGTAAAAACATACAAGTCCATGTAAGCATCTGAGTTACCACTGAAAACATGACATAAATCAGTGGTTACCAAACGGTGTGCCGCGGCACACTGGTGTGCCGTGGGATTTTGTGACGACCATACGTTATTATCGCAATATACAACTACACAAAAATAATTATTTTTTAATTTACTATATCAGTACTTTGTAGGTTTATATGTACGTAATCTGCGCAACTTGCACGTCCACATCTCCACGTGCAGTGCTGCATAAACATGGCTGAGTCAGCGATAACTCTCGAGGGGTGGAGGTATGCCCATTATTTTGAGTTCGTCCAAAGAATAGACAGGAATGTGACGGTGAGGTGCAAACTGTGTCCAGGCCAGAAGCTGTTATCCACTGCTGTAAACACCACGTGGTCAAACCTCAACAAGCACCTGCAAAGAACACATGCTAAGGTGAAGCTAACGCACAGCTATTAGTTGTTTGTTTATATCACGCAGTCTGTTATGGTTCTCTGTCTTCCGGTTGTTGCCTGTATTGAATGACAAATACACACTACCGCCATGGATGTACAATAAGAACTGGATATAGCGTGGGAGGCGGGGCCTCATTAATTCCTATGAGAGCTGCTCATTAGCGCATGATGATAAAATGGCCCAACTTTTGAGAGAGTGAAACGTCACAGATTACCCAGCATGCCTGAGAAGTACTCGTACGTGCACTCATAGAGCATGCGCAACTTTAACCAAAATGCTCGTTCACATCAAGTACGTCAATTTGCGTACACGTAACAGCACCGCGCGTTCATGACAGCATAGTAATGGGTTGTTGTTATCATGGATTTGATATGAACGAGGCGGCAGTTAGCAGCTAGCTAGTAATGATCTAGTGATATCCAACAGGGCCTCATTTAGCATGAAAGTATTACTGCACTGTATACATATATATGTATATACAGTGCAATAAGCTTCCCAGTGCAATACGAAGCTACAGGGACGTTAATAATGTCGGTAATATTAACTCTATTTAATACAACATTTACGGTACAAGATTTAATCATACAGCCCATGTAGTATGACAATGAATTACAGCAAACATGTGCAATATATCCACTATTACAGCTCTGTGGGATGGCAGTAAGACGATATGGGTCCGTTCCCATTGTGCATCCATGGGTAAAGATAAACGCAACTCACATTGGTTCCTCATACAGCATCTCTGTAAACTACGTGTATTCACTGAATTTCACTCTCTGCCTTTAACGGCTCGTTGTAGCTCCAATAGCTCCAGCCAGAGCCTGGCTCCAGCACCCTCCCTGTGAGCACAGTGTGCTCTGATTGGTCGGGACACGTAACATGAACGTGCCGGGCTGCGCGGTCCCGTGGATTAGATGCGCGTTCATAATGCAGAGGGAAATAACTCTCAGAATAACGTTATTAGCAAAACAATTTACAACTTGAGGAACGAATGTTTTTAATAAGGGCTATACAAGTGTTCATACTGGGTAGTTTATTTAGTTAAAAAATTATCCAACGAGTTACAGACTACTCTTTCCCCATGTAAATCAATGGGGAAAGTGTTTCCGGGCCTGGCAACCAAACGGAAGTGTAGTAGCGCCGTTTGGCCAGCACGAATATTTTCATCTGAGTCCGGCGCACTTCCTGTGGGCTTGACTACCGCCGCCTGCTGGTAAGGAAAGTTATTGCCACTCACGCATGCGCAGTTTGTACGTGCTCGGCGAGGAAAGTAACGAGTAAAGTACCGAGTTACTTTATGTAGATAGTAACGAAGTAGTGTAATATATTACATTTTTTAAAGTAATACATTTATAATTTGTAGTTCCGGACCATGGACAATGCAGCTTCCTTGCATTGACAGTTGTCTGTGCTGAATTTCTGCTGAGTTTCTTTTGCCTCATTTTCTATTTTGTGACCTGTCTGGTGTAAATGAGTGTGTTGCTGGTTTGATGAAGCCTAATTTGATAAAGTTTCAAATTAATTTCGGAAATATTTTGTAATATAGTTGTCCTTGTCACATTTTATTTGGCATTAGTAAATAATTATGCACATTTACAGATACTTTACATAATATGAGTGATAACAGGTGTTATAAGGGCTATCTTTTCACAATAGGTGTGCCTTGAGATTTTTTTTTTGTACTTGTCCTTTGGGAACCACTGGCATAAATGATAGTGGGCGTCTGAGGGTGTCATTACTGAGAAATGTCAAAGAAATTCAAAACCTTACATTTTAAAACAGGTTTGCATTCCTCCACTTAAGGTGACGTTATCATCGGAAACAATAAAAACGAACTATTTTGACGTAGAATCTATAAATTGAATCGTTAGAGCAGAACAAAATGGTTGTATTGTAGCCTGAGTTCCGTGCAGCCCTAGTTTCAACAGGTGTAAACATGGTTCATATAATGTGAATACATGCAGAAGTAGACAGTAAGAGGCCCCTGACATCAGGCCTATTTGTTAAAATAGTAGGGGCTCTTCACTCTGCATAGCAGTATGAATAGCCTTAAAAAAACAAACAACCCACTCCGTGGTAACGAGAGTCATATTTCTGACCCATATGCCCTAAGTGAAGCCGTTAGTCTCATCTAACTGACCCAAGGGTTGGTGCTGGTGTGACAGTTCCAAGTGTTCAGAGCAGACTTCAAGCTTCCAGTTCATGGCTCGGTGGGGGGGAGCAGACCCACGTGAGACAGTGTCAATGGCTGTATTGTTCAGTGTGAGGAGCGTCATTCTCTCTGGGAGCAGGAAATGGTGTCCATTCTCGGACCAAACCATTAATGTCATGTAGAGCAGCCATAGCATCTCTGTGACTGCACTCAGCCGGACTGTAGCAGGGTAGAACTGGGTGACTCTTAGTGAAGCTATCCAATGCCATTAGACAAAATGGAACCACGTGCTAACAAAAAGGACACAGGGTCATCAATGTCTCTCTTTACCATTGGCCTAATCATAAACAAATTAGTGGGAAAAATGTGGAACACTAATCCATCATGTGGAATGTTGAGTCAATTTAAATAATTACTTATGGGTTGAAATCAAATTAACATTAACATTAGAACCAAAGTCAGTTAACAAATTTGACTTGCACAGATCAGTAATCAATACACCATTTTTCCAGCTCCGTGATGAAAACGATAACAGGCAGGGATGCAAACTTGTCATCTTTTGGGGAAATGTGCCGTTTTTAATCCAAAATAGGTCGTTTGTGTGATTCATGTTGATCTGCAATAAAATATTATTGGGGTATGGACAGGGTTGCTAACTTTGGGTACCTGGCTGGAGTGAGATTTTGATATTATGGGTTTAATTACACACATGCGCACGAAGTGACTGCTATCGTGTCCGTAGCGGGACCTTAGCATATATTTAGGATATATATATATAATATATATATACAAATACACAATATTGGACACAGACTATAAAGGGCACACAGTTTCATTCACTAATGAAAGTCAAACACATGTTTGTTTCCACTGTTTTATTGTGTGCCTGTCGCGATAAGCAACTAATTGACTTATCGGCTCCCGAGTATTTGTGTTAGATAATCTATGGTAGGGCTAACCCATACAGTGGTGGGGCTCAAATCAGTATTTGAAATGTAATTACATACACGCTATATCGCCCCCTTGTCAGTGAAACGCCACGCGTGAGGTTTAGATTATTTCCCTGTCTCAATCCAAATTGAACTGTATGAAATTAAAATAAAATAAAAACATTTGTCTTGTAGTAAATAAAAAGGGCGACCTGGAGCCAATCCTACCATTTCCTCACAAGTGAAAGTGTTGACATGCTGAAAACCCAACCGCCGCTTGGGGTCTGGGGGGATTCTCCCCCAGGAGATTTTTTTTGAAATACTAACATAAAATACACATTCTCTCTTGAGAGGAAAAAAATAAATCCATCTATTACTGCACGACATATTTAAATGAAGCTGAACCTGCTGCTCCTCACAGAGGGACGAGTCTGTTTGAATTACTTTACATTTTGGATACGGGTGGATCGCCCCCCTTGTTCTGTGTGTCAAAATGGAAGATAGCCCACACACCTGTCAATTATCAAACCGTGGGGTCTTATTTCATTATGTGATGATTTCTATCAACACGTAATGTTGTATCGATGTATATAGAGATGTACTACCGCAAAAGTATTCCCCGTCGGGACTTCCTGCAACAACACCACGCCGTTATAATACAGTGCTGAGAATGAACGCACTCTTGAACGCCGTCATGTACAGCGCTGAGAATGAACGCGTTCTCAATTACGTTCATCTAGCGGAAATACAGTACGTTCAGTTCACGTTCGCCCAAAATATGAACGCGTTCATGTACATTACTGCCTACGGATGTGTTCGTTAATATTAGCTGTGTGGTCCGGAGTGACTGTGGCACAGACTGGACCGCTGGAGAACAGCTGTTAGAACGGGTGTTCAGAGCAGAGCTCCCTGTCGGAGCGGCAGAGCTTGAAGCGAACTGAAAATGTTTCTGGCTAACGTTAGCTTAGGTACTCAGATCTTGTTCTTGAGTAAACGTAGAAGTACCAGAGTGTAGGAATACTATGTTACAGTAAAAGTACTGCATTCAAAATGTTACTCAAGTAAAAGTATAAAAGTATTGTCATCAAAATATAGTGAAAATAGCGACAGTAAAAGTAGTCACTGTGCAGATTGGTTTATTTCAGAATACTATATATGATATGTTTTATAATGATTGATCATGAAAGTGTTCTCAAAGCTGGTGAAGGTGCAGCTAGTTTGAATGACTTTGTATACTGCAGGGTAGCTGGTGGATTTACTCCAGGTGGAACTAAAGTCTGATTCAACACTTGATTAGATTTCACATCATTCATCCAGATCTGAAAGTAACTAAAAGGTATTAATACATGTAGTGGAGTAGAAATACACCATGTACCACTGAACTGTAGTGGAGCGGATGGCTAAAATGGCAAAACATTTAAATACTCAAATAAAGTACCAGTATCTCAAAATTGTTCCCAAGTATAGTACTTGTTAAGTTTATGAACTTAGTTACACCAGTGGCTATGCAGATAGAAAGACTAAGCCATGCACAGAGGCATGAAAATACATTTTGAAAATGCTCAACAGTACTGGCAAAATTATAAACTGACTGCTGCAATTAGATGTTCCTCTTTGTGCTGTGGTCATAAAACCCCCAATGGGTCGTGCCGTGGTCTGCTTCAGATTATCTTTTCCTTCCAGAGGTCACGCCTGTCTCTGACCCCGTGTCTTGCGTTTTTTTTTTCTGCAGCACCAAGCAGAGCAGAGAAAAAAAGGGAGGGGATTTTGACTAGAAATAATTTGAAACAGTTTAATAAAGAATGTTGAACTATATTTAAAAACTGTAATTGAACTTATATCAATTATCTGATTCCAGTGGCCAGTTGGAAACAGATAATGACAAAGTTTTCATTTTGCATCAATCGTGCAAAAAGGTTTAATCACCATTGTGTCTGAGTCTTGTCTTATCTGCTTTGTTTCGGAATGTGTTCAATACATTAGGTTTTTTTATTTTCATTATTACCATACAATACATAGATTAAGAATAAATGAAACAAATAATATAACATTGACCTATTTGAGCAGACAGATGACCCGCAGTTATGCCTCTGAGGTTCCCGGGTGTAAAACAGAGGCTTTTTGCTATTTATTTTCCTTTTGCGGAAATTTAGATTCATTTTACCTTGGCTGTGGACTGATTAATTATTAGTTGTTACAAAACATGCACAAGACGGCGGGTAAACAAACAAACACGAAACAATTATACAAACAAACATGAACCCGCAACAAATATCAGGTGACAGCTAAACTCATCCAGTTTAATTTTAATCCGAATTAGGGAAACTTCAGCGGGGGTAGGGTACTTATTTTTTTTTTTTAAACAACATCCAATTCAATAATCCGTAAGTTTATTAAACACAGTGTGAATGTAATATTCTGCCACCACCCTTCCCATTTAATAGCTCAATTTAGTTCTTGAGCTTATGGTGTGATTAACAGAAAATACAAGTCTGTGTTGTTAAACATTCCTCGTGTGCCGTTCACCACAGGGGGGAGGGGAATTCTGTTGATGAGCAATAAACTACCTTATTCTCAATCAAAACCACTATGCAAATGTAGTGGTAAAACTGCTCAACCGACCGAGAGCAGAGATATTAATTAATTAAATTAATTCTAAGAACGGAATCTGCTGAAGAGTAATAACCACATTATTCTCAATCAACAACCACTATGCTAATTTAGTGGTGCTCTGCCCTCCCCGATCCGGAGAGCAGAGACTTTTAATGAATTCAGTACCCTTTATTTTAACAAACAGCCAAATTCAACAACCCCTCAGTTTATGAAACACAGCGTGACGTAATATTTCGTATCACGTTTCCCGTTAATAATAGTTCTGTTTAGTTCCAAAACTCATAATGGTGCGATTTAAGAAGATACGACACTGTGCTTTGTTTCTCCTCGTGTACTGCTCCCCACAGGGGGGAGGGGAATTACCCACACCCTCTTCCTGCAGCAGCAACAGGGTGATTTCGAGGCAAGTTGATTTAACTGGTTAAACCGTTGAAATCTCCAGAAATCCGCGATTCGTTTCAGTACAAATCTTTACATTGCTTTTAAACCGAAGTTCCACATTACTGATGCCCTCTTTAAGGTCTCTCCGAATATTTGCCGTGCACACACACAGAGGAAACCAAAAATATTGCATCTATCTGTTCCACAGGTAATTTTATACCGTCAATCACAGAGTCTGGCGAGGCAATGTCAAAATATAGATTTGAAATTACACTCACCAGCTCGACGATTTGTTGGTAACCGTTCGTGACGCCAATTGTGAAGATAAAACTTCTTTGCAGCAATGTTGAGCCAATCATGAAATGAGTGAAACTGGATTCGCCTGTCAATACACTGATATTTATTGAGAGACAAACGGCCGGAGGATTAACAAAGCAACTCGCACTGTTCAATGCAAGCTGCCAAAATTAACTCTACCCACACAAGACAGAAACATCTCTATATATCCTTTAAAGGAGGGGTCCCAACAGCCCGCCTTTTCCCCTAATCGATTACAGATGAACAGACAAAGAAACTCTGTCTGAGTGGGCAGTAAACCCTTCCCCCCCACACAGAGAAAGAGTGGTCACTCATGTGAAGTTTCTCAGTACAGCTACGCATCAGATGAAAATATTCCTTTACAGTGAGTGTCATCTTTTGTCATTCAAATACAGTAGATAGCCTTGTAGTTGCACTGTATAGGCAAATTGCTGTTTGACCAAAATTAGCAGCCTTTGAACTGTGAATAGTTCTGTGAGAGGATACAAAGTAGTAGAGGCTACTGTGAGAGTAAAAATACTTTGGTTACTATTGTGATATCGCTTTTTATTAAAAATGAATCCCGGTGAAGCAGATCAAGGACATGCTTCTTGAGGTAGGATCGTTATTTAGAGTTGTCATTGAAATGCAAGTTGTTGGCAGTCACCCATTCAGAATATATTCATTTAGGTAATTTCTCTTTTTTTCCTTTTTCAAAAATAGCACAATACAATTGAAGTACGCAGAGAACTATAGCCATCCGCTGCCTTGTCGTGTACCTTGGAGAAAAGGAAGAGGATCTTTTCAAGGAGTTTAGCGACGTAATTAAAAATCTTGAAATAAAATAAAATCCATGGGCACAGTGTAAAAACACAGGACAAAAGCACTGCTCTCTGCCAGTTACATTTTGAAGCATATTGCACTTTTGGCCACACCCCAATCAATAATATCTTAGCAACGTTCAGCATGGATAGGTGTTGACAGCAATGGCATGGGGAAAGGATTGTGTAACATTTGAAAAGTGGCTTCTGCTCTTCACTTAACCAGTTCAAATATTGTATGGAACCTGCTAAAAAGATGAGAAGGGACACTAAAACTTGCACGGTTGTGATTGACAAAATCTGTCCACATGCATTTAAACACTAGGCAAAGTACTCAAAACCACCTCTGTGTCTTCAGGACCACATTGCCATGATGACACACACATGCAGACTCAATAGGTGAAAACAATAGCAGCGTTGCTTTAGCAGCTCGTAATAATGGCTCTGAATTAGCTAAGAGTGACAGTTTAAAAAGTATGTAATTACCTAATTCATTATCTCTGATGCGCTAACCTATGATTTAATGTGCCTCAAAAGGACATGAATATCGCCTTCATCAGTGACCGGTCCACCCCAGGATCTGACCATACGATGGCAACCATCGTGGTCGAGGGAAACAAATGAATGAGCATTCTGCGTTAAATGTGGTTATACTGTTTGAAATAATGACTGTCGGCAGTATAAACATCTTTGTTACATCTTTTGTAAAATTGATGTGTGTGATCTGCAGATTGGTGGCCATTGAGAGTTTGTTTCTGTAGTTTTAAAAAAACTTTACAGATTTGACATATTTGGCACTGGTTTTAAATATGCAAAGGCCTCTAACTTCGTTGTGATGGCAGCATTTATTTGCTGTGTCCCCATGTCCCATGGTAATATAGCTAATGTGTTTATTTATTATTTGTGGGGCAATTTAAATGTGTGTTATTTATCTTTTTTTTCGAGATTGAAATGAAGCTCAGCGCAAGTTATTTCAGGAAGACTGGGTGTATATACATTCACTCCGCAGCTGCATATAATCAGCTCATCACAGGCGGTCTCTTTAACCTATTACATTTCACCTCATTCTCCAGCAGCCAATCAACGTGCTGCAGCCAAACTATAAAATGGGTGTGGGTGATCAGCAGGTGAAAGGCAGGACACGGGAACTTGGTCCTGAGGAGATGAAACGATTATTAAACAAGAAATAGTTGAGTCAACGGGTCAAAGAAATGAACATTTGTGATTATTAGCGAATCGGTTGCAGGTGGCTGAAATCAGGCTTAGGGAGTAACGTATTAAATGTAACGGCATTGGGTAATCAGGATACAAAATAGGCAAATATATTCCCTTACAGTTACAGAAGCAAAAACAATCAGATAACAGGTACATTTATGTAAAACAGGACTCATGAACAGGATAGCAATGACATAAAACATTTAGAAATAAAGAACAAAACATCAAACCATCCTATATCTCTATATGAAAACTTGGAGCCCTTAATCCAAAATAAAATGGTTCATCAACAGTCAGTGGTTAACGTATAAATCAGAACATCAGTTTGACAAAAACATTAAACATATTCTCCACTT
Source organism: Gymnodraco acuticeps (assembly GCF_902827175.1). Classification (NCBI taxonomy): domain Eukaryota; kingdom Metazoa; phylum Chordata; class Actinopteri; order Perciformes; family Bathydraconidae; genus Gymnodraco; species Gymnodraco acuticeps. The sequence goes on along the minus strand of NW_022990096.1, from coordinate 1,139 downwards.
ATGTTGATAAAGATGGAGTTCATTTAAGTCTTATATGAATGTTGTGTAACAATGTTAATCCAGTCAGACAGAATTCTCTCATATGTGAACTGTCATAAGACTTATTCATTGTCCTCCATCAGCTTCTGTTTCCATGTGTGCAGCTGAGCTGCTGATTGGAGGCTCTGCCTCTCTGTTATCCTCAGTTTGAATTTCATTAAGCTGTAAGGACTGACGACCAACACACTTGTGTCGTTTAAAATCACTACGCCATTTAAATCTTCTGTCACAAACATTGCAGCTGTATATTTCCTCCCCTGTGTGGACTCTCATGTGTTTTCTTAAACCTCCACTCTGTGAAAAAGCTTTCTTACAGACTAAGCAGCTATGTGGTTTCACTCCTGTGTGGATTTTCATGTGTTCCTTTAAATTTCTATTCTGTGAAAAAGATTTCTTACAAACTGAGCAGCTGTGTGGTTTCTCTCCTGTGTGGACTCTCATGTGTATCTTTAAATGTATATTCTGTGAAAAAGCTTTCTTACAGACTGAGCAGCTGTGTGGTTTCTCTCCTGTGTGGATTCTCATGTGTTCCTTTAAATGTTCTCTCTGTGAAAAAGATTTCTTACAGACTGAGCATCTGTATGGTTTCTCTCCTGTGTGGATTCTCATGTGTTTTTTTAAAGTTTCACTCAATGCAAAAGATTTGGTACAAACTGAGCAGCTAAAGGGTTTCTCTCCTGTGTGGACTCTCATGTGTCGCTGAACATTGCTTTTATATGTAAAAGATTTTGTACACACAGAGCAACCAAATTGTTTCTTTACAGCACTACGGCTTGAATCACTGACAGATTCTTGTCTATTTTTCAGTGAGGTTGAGTCTGACGCAGGTTCTCTGGTCTCCTTCCAATCCGCACTGTCTTCAGTGTCAGGTTCAGATGAGTCTCCAGAGTCAGGTTCAGAAGAGTCTCCAGTGTCAGGTTCAGAAGAGTCTCCAGTGTCAGGTTCAGAAGAGTCTCCAGTGTTGTCCTCAGTTCTTTGGTTGTAAACTGCTTTCTGGAACTGAGTTCCTGGCAGGTTCTGGTCCTCGACAGTCATCTCCATCAGCTTCTGTTTCCATGTGTTCAGTTTGTCTTTGATGAGGCTGTGAGGACTGAGGTTTC
>NW_022990095.1:47500-51648 GCF_902827175.1 Gymnodraco acuticeps | reverse complement strand
CATTTTTAAATATATTGATGAAAAGTCAAATTATGAAGAAAAAGTCAAAATTATGAAGAAATTACATTAGTTTTTTTTTTTTTAAGAATTCTGAGAAAGTCATAATTCTGAAAGAAAAGTAAAAATAACTAAAACAATTTTTCCTTTTGGTCTGATTACAACTTTTCACTAAAGACCAAATTATCGTGGGATGTTTTTTCAGTCAAGGAGAAGAGCTGGAATATTTTAGGATTCTTAACTTCCTTTCAGATGTTTAAAAAAATGAATAGTTTCTTATTTTCAGGTGAATTCTACATGATGATTTAAAACATAACACACTATGTTCACATGTACTTATTGCTAGCTAGTACTTAGTGTTCATTGTCTCTCTTATGTTCACATGTCTATATGTTTAGACCCTTGAAAAATGCATTTCAGACAAGAAGAAGTAGAAGAAAGCAACAATAGGTATATATACACCAGAGAGGGATCATATATATATGCAGTATCCTGGCAGGAGTTCGGCCAATTAGAGACTTGCCCTGAGTCGTCCTGTTATCTCTCTCACACACAAACTCTCAACACACACATCCCTGCAGCACACACACACACACACACACACACACACACACACACACACACACACACACACACACACACACACACCACACACACACACACACACACACACACACACACACACACACACATACATCACACGTGTATTCTTTATTATATATCTATACTCAGCAGTGAGACATGATCTAACGAGGTCAGCAGCAGAACTGGAGGGAGTTAGGGGGGAGAGAAGGAGGGAGGAAACAGGAAAGGAGATCGGGTTGTGACAGAGAGAGAGAGAGAGATGAAGGAAGGAGGACGTGAACAAGAAGAAGAAGATGATACATTTATTTAATAATACATTTGATTTAAGGCGTCTTTCATCACACCCAAGGACGCCGTAAAAAATATTCTAAGAGGTAAAAGCAACAGAACATAAAGACACAAACGTACATGGAGAGACAATTCAAGTGGACACAAATGATAGGGACAGGTATGTTCCTCTTAGAATAAAATAAGGTGTTCTGTTTACAGGATATGCTTCAGGTGGGATTAACACTTTTATTTATTATAAATACTGAATATATTGTGAGAAAATTCTCTTAAATATATTTTTTTATTAAAGATTTCTGAGAAAAATGTGAAAATTGTTGATTGAAACATTTTCAAGATTCTGAAAACTAAATTAAATAATTTTGTCTGAAAATTGAAATTCTTAAAAAATAAAATATAGATTTAAAAAAAACAAATATATAATTTTTCGTAATTTTGACTTTTTTTTTCATAATTTTACTTTTCATCAGTATATTTAAACATTTGAAATTCTGAGAAAAAAATTGATTAAAATGTTTTTTCTTTTTATTAAAAGATTTCTGAGAAAATTGTTGAATCATTTTACATTTTCTGAAAAAAAAATTGTTAGATTTTTTCTGAAAATCAAAGAGGAAAAAGATAATAATTTTAAATATATGTATTTTTGTTATAAGATTTATGAGAAAAAGGTCAAAATCCCTGAAAAAAAATCGATATTCAGATTTATTTTCACGAATCTCAAAAGAAATCCAAGAATTCTGATAAAAAAAGTCCAAAAAAATAAGTAAAAATTCTACAAAATGTAATATATATATTTCTTCTGAAAATTGAAGATTTTTAAGAACATTTCTAAATTTGGAGAGAAAGTCAAACATTCTGAGGAAAAGAATGAATCATTTTAAATATACATTTTTGTTAAAATAACATTTATGAGAAACCCAATGCAACCATTCAAACCTTTAAAACATCTTAATATGATATTAACTACTTCCCTATTTAGTCTAGTTTCCAGCATTGTGAACCCAGAACCCTTTGATTGAGTTTTAACAGAGAGAGAAATGACAGAAGGAGGACGTGAAGAAGAAGAGAAGAGGATGTTCCTATAAGAATAAAATGAGGTTTTATGTTTAGAGGATCTAGAGATATGCCTCGGGTGGGATTAAGGCCCCGTCCACACGGAGACGATATCAGCTGTATCGCTAAAGTTCTTTATCGTATCGACAGTTCGTCCACACGAGGCCGAAAACGGAGCCGTGGTTTCGCAGCCTGAAAAACCGATAAACTTTGAAACCGGCTCCCAAAGTGGGTAGGTCTGGGGACGACACACTTGCGGCTCCGTGTGTACGCCCTACGATCATGTCCTGAATCTATGACGCCACAGCCCCGCCTCTCCCCACCTCTCCTGCTCACACTCGCATCATTGCTGATGCGTTTCGCCAACAACAACAATGGCGGATCACAGGGTTGCTTTCGTGCTCCAGACGCTACTGACCATGATACAGATGTTAGTGCAACATCTACAGGTCCTCTACCACAACCATCAGCAACAAGCTTGATAACAACCTTATGCCCATGCTCTGGGGTCTTCTTCGCTGCTTTTGGTGTATTTTGTGGCGGGAGTACAGCGCCACTTACAGGCCCAGCGTATGTACTACAGCGTCTCCAGCAGGTCGAGCGGTCTCGTGTGAACGGACACATTTCTTGAGCCGATTCCGTGTGGACAGGAGACTTTTTTGAAAATGACTTTGGTTCGAAATCGGTTTCGTCTCCGTGTGGATGGGGCCTAAAATACATATATTATGAGAAAATCCTCCGGCCCAATGTGTCCATTTAAACCTTTAAAACATCTTAATACTATATTATGCAATTTCCTATTTAGTCTCAGCATTGTGAAAAACCCAGGAAGTGTTATTTTAGCCTTCATAGATGTTTCTTCATGTGGAACATTTGTGTTTTTATATCTGTTTCTCCTAATGGAGAGTTTTAGGTTGTTGTGGCACCTGCAGGCCACCGTAGTTAAAGCACAATAATTACTTTTACTTTGTGTATTTTCACTACATTATGCTGCACAATCTTAATTTCAGAAGGAGCTGTGTGAAGGTGAATATTCATTATAATTTGCTTTGATTGAGTTTTTAAAGCACTTCCTGAGTCATAGGTTAAACTGCGTTATTCATGCATTCATTGTGACTATTAGCAGCACATTAGCAACAGAAAGTCCAAACAGACGGAGGATGAGCTCAAAGCCCTAATTGCTGTTAAAATAACAGACTTTTCTTTTTTTCATAGTGTGTTTAAACCATGTTGAGTGAATGGCGTCCTGCTGTCAGAAATACAAAAATAATTGCGTAAAGCTGAAGCTGCATTCAGGCTCCGGATCATAGCAACAGGCTAATGCTAATCCAAAACCTAATGCCAGCGCTAATCCTAATCCAGCCTATTAAAATCCATATTAAACGCTTTCGGAGATAATCTTGCCTTTCACATTTCATCCATAAATGCAAACTGTTCTGACCTGAATGGAACCTCTGAGGCTCTGTGGGGTCGATCAGATACCAAATCAAATACCTTTATTTAAGATCTCTACTATCTGTCTTGATGATTATCTTAAAAGTCCCAACATGTGCACATCTTTAACGTCAAAGAGCCTGAAGTGCAACATTTCTCAAATCGGAATCAATAAAGTACTTCTTATCTTATTATCTTAATCAACATTAAAAAGTAGCGTTTGAAGCAGAACATATCTTTTAAGGCTCACTGTTGTTGGAAAATTACCTGAAATGTTTTATCTGCTTATTTAACAATGTGATCACATGACTCTGTCTGATGTTACTGCAGTAGCTAACCTTGAAAAGGAGAGGAAACGAAGATAGAGGAGGAGAAATAATGGTAGGAGATAAAGGAGAAGGAAACATGAGAAGATAAGAGAGGAGACGAGAAGAGGGAGCAAGAAAAGGTGAAAAAGGTGAAGAGGAAACGTGAGACGAGAGGCTGAAAAAGCAGAAAGCCGAGCAGATAATCCGTCCACAGGGAGAGGAGAAAACTACTGACACAGCTGAGTGTGTGTGTGTGTGTGTTTTCTTGTATTTCTTCCCTTCACTGTGGTGCTGCTCACTTTTTGTCAAAGTGAAATGAAACGTCTCTTTGCAGTGAGCTAATACGGTGTTTAACAGCGCTGAAGTAAAAACATCATAATGGTGCTCATAGGAACAAATAGACATTTAACTAGAAATGCCCTTTATTTACAAAAAACCTCAAGTGAGACAACACTTTCTTTCCTTATCTGTACTTGAACGTAG
>NW_022990095.1:22500-42500 GCF_902827175.1 Gymnodraco acuticeps | reverse complement strand
CACACACACACACACACACACACACACACACACACACACACACACACAGTTAAAGTTAAAAAGCTGACAGCAGCAGCATCGATTTTATTTAACTTCCAAAAATACTGCAGTTTTGTTTTGAGAGTGGAGATTATATTACAAGTATATCAGCAGGAGAGGACTCTTTAAAGTAGAGACACTACAAACTGATATACACCTGAACATCAGCAGGAGAGGACTCTTTAAAGCAGAGACACTACACACTGATATACACCTGAACATCAGCAGGAGAGGACTCTTTAAAGTAGAGACACTACATACTGATATACACCTGAACATCAGCAGGAGAGGACTCTTTAAAGTAGAGACACTACATACTGATATACACCTGAACATCAGCAGGAGAGGACTCTTTAAAGTAGATACACTACATACTGATATACACCTGAACATCAGCAGGAGAGGACTCTTTAAAGTAGAGACACTACATACTGATATACACCTGAACATCAGCAGGAGAGGACTCTTTAAAGTAGAGACACTACACACTGATATACACCTGAACATCAGCAGGAGAGGACTCTTTAAAGTAGAGACACTACAAACTGATATACACCTGAACATCAGGAGGAGAGGGACTCTTTAAAGTAGAGACACTACATACTGATATACACCTGAACATCAGCAGGAGAGGACTCTTTAAAGTAGAGACACTACATACTGATATACACCTGACATCAGCAGGAGAGGACTCTTTAAAGTAGAGACACTACATACTGATATACACCTGAACATCAGCAGGAGATGACTCTTTAAAGTAGAGACAATACATACTGATATACACCTGAACATCAGCAGGGAGAGGACTCTTTAAAGTACAGGACACTACATACTGATATACACCTGAACATCAGCCAGGAGAGGACTCTTTAAAGTAGAGGACACTACATACTGATATACACTGAACATCAGCAGGAGAGGACTCTTTAAAGTAGAGACACTACATACTGATATACACCTGACATCAGCAGGAGAGAGGACTCTTTAAAGTAGAGACACTACATACTGATATACACCTGAACATCAGCAGGAGAGGACTCTTTAAAGTAGAGACACTACATTACTGATATACACCTGAACATCAGCAGGAGAGGACTCTTTAAAGTAGAGACACTACATACTGATATACACCCTGAACATCAGCAGGAGAGGACTCTTTAAAGTAGAGACACTACATACTGATATACACCTGAACATCAGCAGGAGAGGACTCTTTAAAGTAGAGACACTACATACTGATATACACCTGAACATCAGCAGGAGAGGACTCTTTAAAGTAGAGACACAACATACTGATATACACCTGAACATCAGCAGGAGAGGACTCTTTAAAGTAGAGACACTACATACTGATATACACCTGAACATCAGCAGTGGAGGACTCTTAAAGTAGAGACACTACATACTGATATACACCTGAACATCAGCAGGAGAGGACCTCTTTAAAGTAGAGACACTACATACTGATATACACCTGAACATCAGCAGGATAGGACTCTTTAAAGTAGAGACACTACACACTGATATACCCCTGACAATCAGCAGGAGAGGACTCTTTAAAGTAGAGACACTACATACTGATATACACCTGAACATCAGCAGGAGAGGACTCTTTAAAGTAGAGACACTACATACTGATATACACCTGAACATCAGCAGGAGAGGACTCTTTAAAGTAGAGACACTACACACTGATATTACACCTGAACATCAGCAGGAGAGGACTCTTTAAAGTAGAGACACTACAAACTGATATACACCTGAACATCAGGAGGAGAGGACTCTTTAAAGTAGAGACACTACATACTGATATACACCTGAACATCAGCAGGAGAGGACTCTTTAAAGTAGAGTCACTACATACTGATATACACCTGAACATCAGCAGGAGAGGACTCTTTAAAGTAGAGACACTACACACTGATATACACCTGAACATCAGCAGGAGAGGACTCTTTAAAGTAGAGACACTACATACTGATATACACCTGAACATCAGCAGGAGAGGACTCTTTAAAGTAGAGACACTACATACTGATATACACCTGAACATCAGAAGGAGAGGACTCATTTAAAGTAGAGACACTACATACTGATATACACCTGAACATCAGCAGGGAGAGGACTCTTTAAAGTAGAGACACTACATACTGATATACACCTGAAATCAGCAGGAGAGGACTCTTTTAAAGTAGAGACACTACATACTGATATACACCTGAACATCAGCAGGAGAGGACTCTTTAAAGTAGAGACACTACATACTGAGATACACCTGAACATCAGCAGGAGAGGACTCTTTAAAGTAGAGACACTACATACTGATATACACCTGAACATCAGCAGGAGAGGACTCTTTAAAGTAGAGACACTACATACTGATATACACCTGAACACCAGCAGGAGAGGACTCTTTAAAGTAGAGACACTATTCTTTAACGGTATTATCTCTGCAGAAATTCCTAATTTGTAGAAATAAAACACAACAGTTCTCCTATAAGTGATGTGTCTGATATTCGCTGCCTCAGAGAAGACGTTTTCTGGCATCGAACAGGAACTGAAAGGAAGTGAAAACATGAGGGATGTTGACAGCGTGCGGAAGATAAATTCCTCTGTGAAGGAAATCTCTTAAAAGCTTCCCGATGATCAGAACTGTCAGATGGTGACACCTTTTATCTTGTCTATTATTTTACAGCTGCCACCACACATTGTCCCTTCAAATGACTTTGTGATCCACTGACGGCACCAGAGGAAACATCAATATGATATTTCTGTTATATTCAGTAGGCAAAAAAGAGGACTAAACGGATGTCATTAGGGCTGTGATGGTCAACATGACGTGGTTTTTCGAAGACATTATTCCCTACAATAATCAAAAATCACATTGGACTGCGGAGATGCTGCCTCCAGGGACCAACACAGAAGTACGACACCTCTTCTTAAGTTATTGGTTTCGTTCTTTGGAACACTGAATGTTATCAACGTTTTTTAGACGATAAGAGACTTTGAAATGTAAATGCACAAGCATTTTAATCATGAATCAGCTTTTATGCAGAAGTTCAGTGTTGAGCTCATATCACAGCAGCTGCAGGCGGACATGGACATTAACACGTAATATGTCAAAGGAAACACACACACACACACCATGTATATATCACTTCAGGGGACATTACATTGACTTCCATGCATTTCCTGGAGACTTATCCTAACCTTAACCATAACCAACACATGCCTAACCCTAACCCGTAACCCTAACCCTAACTTCACCCTACAATTAATGACTCCCCATGACACCTCCATTTTGTCCCCATAAGGGAGGCGAGTCCCCACAAGTGACTGTGTAAACAGATGTAGGTCCCCACAACGATAGTAATGCTAGGCCACGCACGCACGCACGCACGCACGCACGCACGCACGCACGCACGCACCACCGGTTCATCAATGACGAAGATGTTAATTTAAGCGTATTAAATCAGAACAACACAAACACAATATCCAGAGAATTACGTGACCTTTGATTAAATGATAAAAGGTCAAAACAAACGTACAGATCGCTAAGACTCAAAGCTAACGTTGGGCTATAAAGGAACTACAGCACGCCTCATTTAAACAATTGTTAGCAACCTCGGTTTTTAAATGTACTCGTTAGGTATTTATTACGTATTTGATGTCCTTTAATACAAATGTCTTCAGCTCGTGTTAACCACAGACCTTAGAGGGAGGGGAGACCAGGGGTATGTTGTGAAAAATAATTGTTACAGTTGATGAAGGGGGGGGGGTCTAAAGTCAAAGATGAATCTTGATTGATTTGACCTTGAGTCACGACCCCAACGCCAAATAATACACTTTTTTGTTTTAGAGACCAGCAGACAAAAATGGTCAAAGTCAGTATTTGTAGTGTTTATATAGCTGTTGTGGAGGATATCATGAAGCCTTGTTCCGATACAAAAAACTAGAGCGTAGTCATTATATAATTTTCACTTGAAACGGGAGACCCGAACACAACATGAGGGTTAATCACACCATCACTCCACAGATCATGACCGGCTTAATCAATATCGCATTTCCATCAAATCTGCATCCATTAGACATCAGATTTTACTCTCCTCTCACACAGACCTTATTTCAGGCTAACAACCAACAATAAAACACCCTTGTTTGCCAACAGGAAGTGTGTTATCAGCATCCTCCCTTTCCCCTCCAGGTAACCCTCACAGTTGATTCACACTGTGTGACATTTCAATCGGCATTTTTAATCCGTGCACGTTAGCACGGCGGCTAACTGTGGATTTACTGCAGTCCTTGTCTCTGCAGCCACCGTTAGCATCTGTCTGACATTTAGCAGATCATCCATGCTGCTAATCCTCTCTGACACCGGGAAATAATACCTCATGAGACACACACACATACACAAAAAAACACACTCCTTTTAAAGCAGCCTCTCTAATAAATGCTGGATATGTTTGCAGACTGTTTTTGGCAGGAGGGTAATGTCCGTAGATGAGAAGCGGAGATATTTGTATATCTGTAATTACCGGACACATTTGGAGGAGCTGCTTTTTGCTTCGGTAACTCTGGAGGAACTCTATGTGCTCGCAGTTTGCCAGAGCACAAGGAAGTGACATGATTATGAAGATATTTGGAGAGAAAAGTTAATATGTAGCTTCATTTCCTAAAACTATGTATATAGAAAGAAGATATAGACGTCAAACTCTGACTGTGCCCAAATCACGAGAGGACCACATGTGAACTTTATTTTAGAGATTTGAAACAGAATTCTGAGAAAATAGGCTAATATAGTTATAGTCGGAATTCTGACCTTGATCTAAAAAATAGGAGAAAAAGTCATAATTCTGAAAAAAAAAATCATAATTCTTAAATTGTCTGATTAAAGAAGATTTAGAGAGAAACAATTGTTCCTCCACATTTTGAATTTCTCAGAATTATGATTTTTTTTTCATGATTTCAACCTTTTTCTCTGAAATTGGACTTTTCATCAGGAATCTTCAATTTCAGCAAAACAATTTTTTCTTCTTTTTTTTCAGAATTTTGACTTTTGCTCTAATTTCTTACATTTTCAGAAACACTCAAAACAATTATTTCTCAGAATTTTGACTTTAAAAATTCTGACGTTTTATCTGAAATTTTCTGAAAAAAATGGAGCGAAGCCTGCGAGCTAGTTCAGGCAGTCAACTCGAGCACCAATCATATATTAACATGTGACGCGCCTCATCCCTCTTACAACCAACCAATCACATTCTCCTTAACTTGCCGCTCTATTTAAGCTGCCAGGTCTTCCTGCCTTCGCTATGCTGCCACTGCTGTGTTCACTTGCTATTGCTACGTTCATGTTCCTGCTGCTTGTTTCATGTTGCTGCTGTTCGCCTGCCCCACCACCTCCCCAGCTTCCATCCCAGCTCCACCCCCCACCACCCCAGCTCCACCCCAGCTTCCACCCCAGCTCCACCCCCCACCTCCCCAGCTTCCACCCCAGCTCCACCCCCCACCTCCCCAGCTTCCACCCCAGCTTCCGCCCCAGCTTCCACCCCAACTTCCACCCCCCACCACCCCAGCTCCACCCCCACCACCCCAGCTCCACCCCAGCTTCCACCCCAGCTCCACCCCAACTTCCACTCCAGCTCCACCCCCCACCACCCCAGCTCCACCCCCAGCTTCCACCCCACCTTCCGCCCCAGCTTCCGCCCCAGCTTCCCGCCCCAGCTTCCGCCCCAGCTTCCGCCCCAGCTTCCGCCCCAGCTTCCGCCCCAGCTTCCACCCCAGCTCCCGCTCCAGCTTCCGCCCCAGCTTCCGCCCCAGCTTCCGCCCCAGCTTCCGCCTCAGCTTCCGCCCCAGCTTCCGCCCCAGCTTCCGCCCCAGCTTCCGCCCCAGCTTCCGCCCCAGCTTCCGCCCCAGCTTCCGCCCCAGCTTCCACCCCAGCTTCCGCCCCAGCTTCCACCCCAGCTTCCGCCCCAGCTTCCACCATGGATGTATAATAAGAACTGGATACAGCGTGGGAGGCGGGGCCTCATTCATTCCTATGAGAGCTGCTCATTAGCGCATGATGATAAAATGGCCCAACTTTTGAGAGAGTGAAACGTCACAGATTACCCAGCATGCCTGAGAAGTACCCGTATGTGCACTCATAGAGCATGCGCAACTTTAAACCAAAATGCTCGTTCACATCAAGCACGTCAATTTGCGTACACGTAAATGTTATCATGGATTTGATATGAACGAGGCGGCAGTTAGCGGCTAGCGGCTAGCTAGTAATGATGCTAATGTACACATAAATCGTTATGTACTTATATTACGCTGTAATAGGATCTAGTGATATCCAACAGAGCTTCATTTAGCATGAAATAATTATTGTACTGTGTATATATATTTATATACAGTGCAATAAGCTTCTTAGTGCAATACGAAGCTACAGGGACGTTAATAATGTCGGTAATATTAACTTTATTTAATACAACATTTACGGTACAAGATGTAATCATACAGCCCATGTAGTATGACAATGAATTACAGCAAACATGTGCAATATATCCATGATTACAGCTCCGTGGGATGGCAGTAAGACGATATGGGTCAGTTCTTATTGTGCATCCATGGGTAAAGATAAACGCAACTCACATTGGTTTCTCAAACAGCATCTCTGTAAACTACGTGTATTCACTGAATTTCACTCTCTGCCTTTAACGCAGTGGTTCTCAAAGTTTGAGAACCACTGCTTTAACGGCTCGTTGTAGCTCCAATAGCTCCAGCCCCACCCTCCCTGTGAGCACAGTGTGCTCTGATTGGTCGGGACACGTAACATGAATGTGCCGGGCGGCGCGGTCCCGTGGGTTAGATGCGCGTTCATAATGCAGAGGGAAATAACTCTCAGAATAACGTTATTAGCACATTTTTATAACTTGAGGAACGAATGTTTTTAATAAGGGCTATACAAGTGTTCATACTGGGTAGTTTATTTAGTTTAAAAAAAATTATCCAACAAGTTACAGAGCACTCTTTCCCCATGTAAGTCAATGGGAAAAAGTGTTTCTGGGCCTGGCAACCAAACGGAAGTGTAGTACCGCCGTTTGGCCAGCACGAATATTTTCGTCTGAGTCCGGCGCACTTCCTGGGGGCTTGGCTTCCGCCCCAGCTTCCGCCCCAGCTTCCGCCCCAGCTTCCGCCCCAGCTTCCGCCCCAGCTTCCGCCCCAGCTTTCGCCCCAGCTTCCGCCCCAGCTTCCGCCCCAGCTTCCGCCCCAGCTTTCGCCCAGCTTCCGCCCCAGCTTCCGCCCAACTTCCGCCCCAGCTTCCGCCCCAGCTTCCGCCCCAGCTTCCGCCCCAGCTTCCGCCCCAGCTTCCGCCCCAGCTTTCCGCCCCAGCTTCCGCCCCAGCTTCCGCCCCAGCTTCCGCCCCAGCTTCCGCCCCAGCTTCCGCCCCAGCTTCCACCCCAGCTTCCACCTGTAGACTTGGGGGATAGTTACTTAATCATCACTCAATGTTCTTTGTACATCTGTGGAGTGAAACTCAAACAATATGCTGCTTCTAATAAAGATATTGAGAAACACGTGAGATGTCTGACTGAATCAATATTTTCTTTCAGAATTTTGACGTGTTCTCTGAAATGTTGCTTTTTCTCAGAATCCTTCAATTTTCAAAACATTTATAATTTTTCGATAAAATGAAAATATTTCACTTTTTCTCAGGATTTTGACATTTTCTGAAAAAAACAATCAAGACAATACATTTTTTTCAGATATCTAATAATAAAAAAACAGTAAAGCAAGGACACGTGTCACAGTAGAGCCACTTACTAATATCAACATGAACTGAGCAAATGTGTCCTCTATAAGCATGTAGTCATGAATAGCACTTTAAATATCCAGTCCAAACTTGAAAAGGCTTTATCATTATTATTTTGTATATGAAGCTCAGCGCAAGTTCAACCAGGAACACCGTCCCCAACCATCCATTCACCACCACCACACACACTGCTCACACACACACACACACACACACACACACACACACACACAACACACACACACACACACACACACACACACACACACACACACACACACACACACACACACACACACTCAAACCCCTTTCAAGCTCCTCCCCTTCAGACCAAACCCAACTATCCATTCACCACCACCACACACACTGCTCACACACACACACACACACACGCACACACACACACACACACACACACACACACACACACACACACACACACACCACACACACACACACACACACACACACACACACACACACACTCAACCCCTTTCAAGCTAAGCCACTCCCCTTCAGACAGAACCCAACCATCCATTCACCACCACCAGGGTCAAGCTAAGCCCCTCCCCTTCAGACCGACCCCAACTATCCATTCACCACCACCAGGGTCAAGCTAAGCCCCTCCCCTTCAGACCGACCCCAACTATCCAATCACCATCACCAGGGTCAAGCTAAGCCACTCCCCTTCAGACAGAACCCAACCATCCATTCACCACCACCAGGGTCAAGCTAAGCCCCTCCCCTTCAGACCGACCCCAACCATCCATTCACCACCACCAGGGTCAAGCTAAGCCCCTCCCCTTCAGACCGACCCCAACCATCCCATTCACCACCACCAGGGTCAAGCTAAGCCACTCCCCCTTCAGACCGACCCCCAACCATCCATTCGCCACCACCAGGGTCATGCTAAGCCCCTCCCCTTCAGACCGAACTCAACTATCCATTCACCACCACCAGGGTCAAGCTAAGCCCCTCCCCTTCAGACCGAACCCAACTATCCATTCACCACCACCAGGGTCAAGCTAAGCCCCTCCCCTTCAGACCGACCCCAACTATCCAATCACCATCACCAGGGTCAAGCTAAGCCACTCCCCTTCAGACAGAACCCAACCATCCATTCACCACCACCAGGGTCAAGCTAAGCCCCTCCCCTTCAGACCGACCCCAACCATCCATTCACCACCACCAGGGTCAAGCTAAGCCCCTCCCCTTCAGACCGACCCCAACCATCCATTCACCACCACCAGGGTCAAGCTAAGCCACTCCCCTTCAGACCGACCCCAACCATCCATTCGCCACCACCAGGGTCATGCTAAGCCCCTCCCCTTCAGACCGAACTCAACTATCCATTCACCACCACCAGGGTCAAGCTAAGCCCCTCCCCTTCAGACCGAACCCAACTATCCATTCACCACCACCAGGGTCAAGCTAAGCCACTCCCCTTCAGACCGACGCCAACCATCCATTCACCACCACCACCAGGGGTCAAGCTAAGCCCCTCCCCTTCAGACCAAACCCTACTATCCATTCACCACCACCAGGGTCAAGCTAAGCCACTCCCCTTCAGACTGAACCCAACCATCCATTCACCACTACCAGGGTCAAGCTAAGCCCCTCCTCTTCAGACCGACCCCAACTATCCATTCACCACCACCACCAGGGTCAAGCTAAGCCACTCCCCTTCAGACTGAACCCAACCATCCATTCACCACCACCAGGGTCAAGCTAAGCCCCTCCCCTTCAGACCGAACCCAACTATCCATTCACCACCCACCAGGGTCAAGCTAAGCCACTCCCCTTCAGACCGACGCCAACCATCCATTCACCACCACCCACCAGGGTCAAGCTAAGCCACTCCCCTTCAGACTGAACCCAACCATCCATTCACCACCACCAGGGTCAAGCTAAGCCCCTCCCCTTCAGACCAAACCCTACTATCCATTCACCACCACCAGGGTCAAGCTAAGCCACTCCCCTTCAGACTGAACCCAACCATCCATTCACCACTACCAGGGTCAAGCTAAGCCCCTCCTCTTCAGACCGACCCCAACTATCCATTCACCACCACCACCAGGGTCAAGCTCCTCCTCTTCAGACCGACCCCAACTATCCATTCACCACCACCACCAGGGTCAAGCTCCTCCTCTTCAGACCGACCCCAACTATCCATTCACCACCACCAGGGTCAAGAGCCCGGGGGGTTTCATCGGATCGGTTCTCCCCCCCCCCCCTGAATTATATACTCCTGCACAACGGGGCCTAATCGTCAAAACTCCATTACATTAATTTGTGTATCTCTGCACTAAATATGTATTCTTTCATCAAAACCGTCCTGATTGAAATATATTCAGAACATCTGTGGGATTTTTACATTTGTATTTATTTTGCCAATACAACATTCAGGCTGGTGTTTATTTGTTAGCTCTAAACCTGTAAATTCTGTTACATGTGTTTCTCAGGAACCTTTAAGCTTCTATGTGAAACCTCTTTGCACATGATCAGGGGTATTGCTGTATATATTAATATTTAAATAAAGAACAGGCTCACATTTAAAGGCGTTCACTGACCGGTGATCTTCACGCAGAAGAACATCTTTTTAATTCCTCATTTCAATTTCTGCTCAGCCACACGGCTAATGATAACTCTGTTCCACCTGAAGGTTAATTACCACAGACATGTCTCCAATTAAAACCCACCATCACACACCCAGAGATCGAGTGTGTGAGTGTGTGTGTGTGTGTGAGTGTAGGCATTACATTGTGGGGGTGGAGGTGATGATAAACAGGGCAGATGTTTATGAAGATGAACAAGTGATTCCTCCTGCAGGCATGGATACACACACTGCTCACTCACACACACACACACACACACACACACACACACACACACACACACACACACACACACACACACACACACACACACACACACACACACACACACACACACACACACACACACACACACACAGGGCCACCCCTGGCCAACTTGAGGCCCCAAGCGACATTGTGAGATAAGGCCCCCCCCCCCCCCCCCAACCGACAGGAGTGAACAACATTTTTTTTAAAACAAAGTAGGCTACTTTGCAAATATAATTCCTGTTTATTATTATTATCAACAGTTACTTTTGTACACAGTGAGGTAAATGGTAAATGTGCATGTATGTCGTTCAGTATGCGTTTACAGGTGCGTCTGCATTTCCTGCCAAATACTAGCCTCACAAAGATTAAAATATAATTAATGTAAATAAACTACTTCTACTAATAATAGTAATCATAATCAAATCAATAATATAAATACTATATTATTTAGTTATATTATAGTTGTAATATAGTCAAGACAACACATGCTTATGACAAGCTCAAAAACTGATACTTCTTAAATCTGTATTTAAATGTAGTTCCCTCTGTCAGCAATGCATCAACAACTACACACATTTCTCTCAGTGTTTCTCTGTGTTGTGGTTGACATGATGATGACTGTTAGGAGTTAAGGGGAGAGGCTGAGCGTCACCATGACGATGACTGTTAGGAGTTAAGGGGAGAGGCTGAGCGTCACCATGACGATGACTGTTAGGAGTTAAGGGGAGAGGCTGAGCGTCACCATGATGATGACTGTTGGGAGTTAAGGGGAGAGGCTGAGCGTCACCATGATGATGACTGTTAGGAGTTAAGGGGAGAGGCTGAGCGTCACCATGACGATGACTGTTAGGAGTTAAGGGGAGAGGCTGAGCATCACCGTGATGATGACTGTTAGGAGTTAAGGGGAGAGGCTGAGCATCACCATGATGATGACTGTTGGGAGTTAAGGGGAGAGGCTGAGCATCACCATGATGATGACTGTTGGGAGTTAAGGGGAGAGGCTGAGCGTCACCATGATGATGACTGTTAGGAGTTAAGGGGAGAGGCTGAGCGTCACCATGACGATGACTGTTAGGAGTTAAGGGGAGAGGCTGAGCGTCACCATGATGATGACTGTTGGGAGTTAAGGGGAGAGGCTGAGCGTCACCATGATGATGACTGTTAGGAGTTAAGGGGAGAGGCTGAGCGTCACCATGACGATGACTGTTAGGAGTTAAGGGGAGAGGCTGAGCATCACCGTGATGATGACTGTTAGGAGTTAAGGGGAGAGGCTGAGCGTCACCATGATGATGACTGTTAGGAGTTAAGGGGAGAGGCTGAGCGTCACCATGACGATGACTGTTAGGAGTTAAGGGGAGAGGCTGAGCGTCACCATGATGATGACTGTTAGGAGTTAAGGGGAGAGGCTGAGCGTCACCATGACGATGACTGTTAGGAGTTAAGGGGAGAGGCTGAGCGTCACCATGACGATGACTGTTAGGAGTTAAGGGGAGAGGCTGAGCGTCACCATGATGATGACTGTTAGGAGTTAAGGGGAGAGGCTGAGCGTCACCATGACGATGACTGTTAGGAGTTAAGGGGAGAGGCTGAGCGTCACCATGACGATGACTGTTAGGAGTTAGGGTTAGGGTTAGGGTTAGGCCCTGCAGCCTGCGTGATTGGCCTGTAGGGAGGGGCGGCCCTGCACACACACACTGCTCACACACACACTGCTCACACACATACACACACACACACACCTGCTCACACACACACACACACACACACTGCTCACACACGCACACACACACTGCTCACACACACACACACACACACACACTGCTCACACACACACACACACACACACTGCTCACACACACACACACACACACACACACACACACACACACACACCACACACACACACACACACACACACACACACACACACACACACACTGCTCACACACACACACACACACACACTGCTCACACACACACACACACACACTGCTCACACACACACACACACACACACACACACTGCTCACACACACACACACACACATACACACACACACACTGCTCACACACACACACACTGCTCACACACACACGTATTAACCTGCTTGTATTCTCTGCTGCAGGCATTTCTTTCTGAAAGTCTTCTCAGATTCAATAAGTGAAAAATTATCCTCTTCACAAACGGCTCTGAAATACTGCAATACACTCAGAGAAGTACTTACGTCCTGTACTGCAGTAAAGGTACTAATACACACTGTGAAGTACTTTATTAAGAGTACAAGTACTGTATCAATTTATTCATCTGTCTTTTAAATTTCCAGATTGTTTATTTATTCATTTATTAGTACTTATCCTATTTTAAGGATTTTTTCGCGTCGAAAGGAACCAGTTGAGGTGGTTCGGGCACCTAGTTAGGATGCCACCTGGGCGCCTCCCTAGGGAGGTGTTCCAGGCACGTCCAGCTGGGAAGAGACCAAGGGGTAGACCTAGGACCAGGTGGAGGGATTATATCTCTTCGCTGGCCTGGGAGCGCCTTGGGATCCCCCAGTCAGAGCTGGTTGATGGGAAAGGAACGTTTGGGGCTCTCTGCTGGAACGAGACCCCCGAGACCCGACCACGGATAAGCGGAGAAGATGGATCTTATTTTAATTATTACATTTATTTCCAAATGTCCTTTTTTCATATATTTCCTTATATATTTCTGTTTACATTGCACAGTAATGCAAGAGGAATACATCCACTTCAATAGGATAATGGGAGTAAATAAAACGAGTGTAAACGAGTAAACAGCTTCTCTCTGTGGAGCAAACACTAATTAGCTCGAATGCTAAACGCAACGCTCATTAGCTCGAATGCTAAACACATCCGTCATTAGTCAGGCTGCTAAATCAGCCGTTTATCCGACTGCAGAGTGAGGCGTGTGATGAAGCCTGTGATCAGTGTACTGATACATTAGCATGCATGCTAATTAGCTGCAGTCAATACTGAGCGATGTGTTAGCGATTTAGCATCAGAGGAGCTACCTGTAAATCAGGTGGGAGGTGTTTCTCTTAAAGGAGGCGAGAAAACAATTCAAAATAATAATAAAACAATCAAATAATTGAAAAATATATTTTGTCTTTTTTTCTCTTTGAGGTTTATCAATAATAAGATGAATAATAAATAGATGAATTTGAGGTTAAATTGAAATCGTTTTGATGCATTGTTATCATTACTTCTTCGATATTATTTTATTTCTTATATCTTTATTTGATTTTTATTAATTTATTAATTTGTTAAATTATTCAATTTCTGTAGACTTTTTTATTACAGAGGTAATGAAATATAATACATTGCTTTCTAATTAAATCATACATTTATTATTACAAGATAACTATTTAACTAGTAAGGTTACTCTTTAGTGTCCCCTGGTCTCCCAGGTGTGCGTCACTCTTTAGTGTCCCCTGGTCTCCCAGCTGTGTGCGTCACTCTTTAGTGTCCCCTGGTCTCCCAGCTGTGTGCGTCACTCTTTAGTGTCCCCTGGTCTCCAGCTGTGTGCGTCACTCTTTAGTGTCCTCTGGTCTCCCAGCTGTGTGCGTCACTCTTTAGTGCCCCCTGGTCTCCAGCTGTGTGCGTCACTCTTTAGTGTCCCCTGGTCTCCCAGCTGTGTAGGTCACTCTTTAGTGTCCCCTGGTCTCCCAGCTGTGTGCATCACTCTTTAGTGACCCCTGGTCTCCCAGCTGTGTGCGTCACTCTTTAGTGTCCCCTGGTCTCCCAGCTGTGTGCGTCACTCTTTAGTGTCCCCTGGTCTCCCAGCTGTGTGCGTCACTCTTTAGTGTCCCCTGGTCTCCCAGCTGTGTGTGTCACTCTTTAGTGTCCCCTGGTCTCCCAGCTGTGTGCGTCACTCTTTAGTGTCCCCTGGTCTCCCAGCTGTGTGCGTCACTCTTTAGTGTCCCCTGGTCTCCCAGCTGTGTGCCTCACTCTTTAGTGTCCCCTGGTCTCCCAGCTGTGTGCCTCACTCTTTAGTGTCCCCTGGTCTCCAGCTGTGTGCGTCACTCTTTAGTGTCCCCTGGTCTCCCAGCTGTGTGCATCACTCTTTAGTGTCCCCTGGTCTCCCAGCTGTGTGCCTCACTCTTTAGTGTCCCCTGGTCTACCAGCTGTGTGCGTCACTCTTTAGTGTCCCCTGGTCTCCCAGCTGTGTGCCTCACTCTTTAGTGTCCCCTGGTCTCCAGCTGTGTGCGTCATTCTTTAGTGTCCCCTGGTCTCCCAGCTGTGTGCATCACTATTTAGTGTCCCCTGGTCTCCCAGCTGTGTGCCTCACTCTTTAGTTTCCCAGCTGTGTGCGTCACTCTTTAGTGATCCCTGGTCTCCAGCTGTGTGCGTCACTCTTTAGTGTCCCCTGGTCTCCAGCTGTGTGCGTCATTCTTTAGTGTCCCCTGGTCTCCCAGCTGTGTGCGTCACTCTTTAGTGTCCCCTGGTCTCCCAGCTGTGTGCATCACTCTTTAGTGTCCCCTGGTCTCCCAGCTGTGTGCCTCACTCTTTAGTGTCCCCTGGTCTCCCAGCTGTGTGCGTCACTCTTTAGTGTCCCCTGGTCTCCCAGCTGTGTGCCTCACTCTTTAGTGTCCCCTGGTCTCCAGCTGTGTGCGTCATTCTTTAGTGTCCCCTGGTCTCCCAGCTGTGTGCGTCACTCTTTAGTGTCCCCTGGTCTCCCAGCTGTGTGCATCACTATTTAGTGTCCCCTGGTCTCCCAGCTGTGTGCCTCACTCTTTAGTCTCCCAGCTGTGTGCATCACTCTTTAGTATCCCCTGGTCTCCAGCTGTGTGCGTCACTCTTTAGTGTCCCCTGGTCTCCAGCTGTGTGCGTCACTCTTTAGTGTCCCCTGGTCTCCAGCTGTGTGCGTCACTCTTTAGTGACCCCTGGTCTCCCAGATGTGTGCGTCACTCTTTAGTGTCCCCTGGTCTCCCAGCTGTGTGCGTCATTCTTTAGTGTCCCCTGGTCTCCAGCTGTGTGCGTCACTCTTTAGTGTCCCCTTGTCTCCAGCTGTGTGCGTCACTCTTTAGTGTCCCCTGGTCTCCAGCTGTGTGCGTCACTCTTTAGTGTCCCCTGGTCCCCCAGTTGTGTGCCTCACTCTTTAGTGTCCCCTGGTCTCCAGCTGTGTGCGTCACTTTTTAGTGTCCCCTGGTCTCCAGCTGTTTGCGTCACTCTTTAGTGTCCCCTGGTCTCCCAGCTGTGTGCGTCACTCTTTAGTGTCCCCTGGTCTCCAGCTGTGTGCGTCACTCTTTAGTGTCCCCTGGTCCCCCAGCTGTGTGCGTCACTCTTTAGTGTCCCCTGGTCTCCAGCTGTGTGCGTCACTCTTTAGTGTCCCCTGGTCCCCCAGCTGTGTGCGTCACTCTTTAGTGTCCCCTGGTCCCCCAGCTGTGTGCGTCACTCTTTAGTGTCCCCTGGTCTCCAGCTGTGTGCGTCACTCTTTAGTGTCCCCTGGTCTCCAGCTGTGTGCGTCACTCTTTAGTGTCCCCTGGTCTTACTTTGTATGCACATGTTACAGCACATTGGTAGATAAGTGGATTTTCTGGAAGGTAATTTTCCTCTAAATCAACATTTAACAAATGTAGTTTTAGTTTTAGTCAAATCCTAATTATATATCCTTAAATTAGCCAATCTTCTTTATGTCCCAGAGGAGAAGCAGCACTTTAAATCCGTTCCTGCTGCATTATAATCCTGAATATGGTTATTGTCGGAGCCGTCAGAATATAAATATTCGTTATTCTTATCGTCTGCTCGGAATTAAATTCAGGAAATGTAAAAAGCCTTTATCTCAGGAGAAGATTTCTATGTTTTATTCAACACCATCAACTCGTCTGTCTTTGGCCTTTTCTGTAAATCCCCACATTACCAGATTATAACGTATCTAAAAATACATAAATATACAGCCAGTGAAATACATTTAAAGAGGCCCTGCTCTTCTTCTGTGGTGTGTTATGTGTTAGTGCATGTCAATGGTCTGCAAAGGCTAAAATAGCTGTGTATTAGTAGTGACATCACTATGTAACACTTGCTGTTTATCATGACTAGCGCTCAAACACATTGTACGTGATAGGCTAAGGGGCGGGACATCTCTAAGCTGTTGACCAATCACAACAGAGCCGCCAAGCTAACCAACCACAGCAGACTGGGCTCTGGTTTCAGAAAGAGGGTGAAAAGAGGGCAGTATGAGAACAATAAAGAGCTTTTTGAACACTATGTTTTCCTCTCTGATTAATAAGTCCATCACATGAACATAATAACCGTCTGTTTACTCTCCTCGTTATTGTCTTAATGACTTCATAATTGCATCTTGATGTAAACACTAACGAGCTGCACACAGGTCAGATATTTCCCAGAGGAAACATTTAGATGATAAAGTCCATTAGTCAAAGGTCTGCAAGCAAATATAAAATACATCAATGTCAAGACAAGTTTTTTTATACAACATAAAATGTGTCAGTAAATACCCCACTGGTGAATTTAAAGACGGAGGTTGTTTACAAGTAACTAAACGAGACGGCTAAACGTCATCACGCCCAACATTAGCCTCCTTTAGCTTAGCGGTGGTGACGTGAAGTCATGTGACCGTGCTGTAGTTCCTTTATAGCCCAACATTAGCCACCTTTAGCTTAGCGGTGGTGACGTGAAGTCATGTGACCGTGCTGTAGTTCCTTTATAGCCCAACATTAGCCACCTTTAGCTTAGCGGTGGTGACGTGAAGTCATGTGACCGTGCTGTAGTTCCTTTAAAGCCTAACATTAGCCTCCTTTAGCTTAGCGGTGGTGACGTGAAGTCATGTGACCGTGCTGTAGTTCCTTTATAGCCCAACATTAGCCACCTTTAGCTTAGCGGTGGTGACGTGAAGTCATGTGACCGTACTGTAGTCCCTTTAGAGCCCAACATTAGCCTCCTTTAGCTTAGCGGTGGTGACGTGAAGTCATGTGACCGTGCTGTAGTTCCTTTAAAGCCCAACATTAGCCTCCTTTAGCTTAGCGGTGGTGACGTGAAGTCATGTGACCGTGCTGTAGGTCCTTTATAGCCCAATATTAGCCGCCTTTAGCTTAGCGGTGGTGACGTGAAGTCATGTGACCGTGCTGTAGTTCCTTTATAGCCCAACATTAGCCACCTTTAGCTTAGCGGTGGTGACGTGAAGTCATGTGATCGTGCTGTAGTCCCTTTATAGCCCAACATTAGCCACCTTTAGCTTAGCGGTGGTGACGTGAAGTCATGTGACCGTGCTGTAGTTCCTTTATAGCCCAACATTAGCCTCCTTTAGCTTAGCGGTGGTGACATGAAGTCATGTGACCGTGCTGTAGTTCCTTTATAGCCCAACATTAGCCTCCTTTAGCTTAGCGGTGGTGACGTGAAGTCATGTGACCGTACTGTAGTTCCTTTATAGCCCAACATTAGCCTCCTTTAGCTTAGCGGTGGTGACATGAAGTCATGTGACCGTGCTGTAGTTCCTGAAAGCCTAATGTATGAAACAATAGAAAAGCTTCCCTCTGTGTGGATAGCAAGACATTTCTGAGTCCAGGTTGTCGGCTCAGTCCTGCAGCAGTTCAGCTGATCCATGACTAATGCTGCACAGCCGCACTTCAGATAAAACAACATTCAAACAGTTTGTCGCCGCACAAACAAATGTTTGCAGCTGTGTGCGTCACTCTTTAGTGTCCCCTGGTCTCCCAGCTGTGTGCGTCACTCTTTAGTGTCCCCTGGTCTCCAGCTGTGTGCATCACTCTTTAGTGTCCCCTGGTCTCCAGCTGTGTGCGTCACTCTTTAGTGTCCCCTGGGCTGCTTCTCAGGTCGATTAAATGAAATCCTTGCTTCCCTCACTTGCGTCGTTTCCCTGCGTTTAGTCCCTCCCACCAAGGAAGCATGGAGGGACGCAAGGAAACCACGAGAAGCAGGGAAATGAGTTTTAAGAGCAATGGGATGTCCTTTCCTCCGGAGCGTCACGTGAAGCGACGTCCGTTTGTGATGACGCTGCACAGCTGATCGTCTGACAGCAGCTCTGACCCCGTTATTTCCACACACCCCCCTCTGTTAGTACACATTTACTGACACAAACATTTGTATCATCTGTTGTAGACCCAAATAAATAAAATAAAATAAGAACTCATTGTCAAAAAAGATAAACGCCATTCTTAAAATGTATAAACGAACAATAGTTTGATTAATATTGATTAGAGTGCACAATAGAAATACAATAATTGAGAGAAGAAAAATAGATATGTTATCTATCAAAACCCAGTTAGATTAACATTCATTGGATTGCACACTTTGTTTGTTTGTGTGGATATGTAGCATATTGTGGTGACACGTTATTGGACATAATTCACCTTGCTTATTGTGTTGCCACACGGACCCTTTAGTGGGGAACACCTGTAGCTTTAGCTGCCATTCCTGCTAGCTCATCAGGCAGAGCAGTGCATGTGTTAACCTCTCTGAAAGTAATGGATAATAAAGATTGGAACTCCATTCTTAATACACCGCCTCCGACTCTCTTTTCACGGCACTACAACATTAACATTTTAATAGCACTTAATGACTGAATGGAAATGACAATAAATGAAAATGTAAAACGAAAAAAGCGATCATGAAAATGTTTCCAAAAAACGAATAAAATGATTTTTGACCACTTTGTTGTTCAGATCACATATTTGTAACTAAATGAAACATGAATTGAAACAAAACACAGTATAAACTGAGGAGTGAGTCCCGTGAGGTTCATGTATTTTCTTCACTCCGCTGGGAAACTGCTCTCATGTCAAGAAGCATCAGATCAGCATGCACTGCCTCGTCCAATCAGTGAGCGATACACAGTAAGGGGGCGGGGTGAGTATCTGAGGATTTCATCGGAGGATGGTCTGGTGTTTCCTCAGTTATCGCTCCTCCATGATCGCTCCTCGATCCTCGGTCCTCCGGCAGAAATAAGAGCCATGGGACGGTACTCAAGATGGCGCAGGCAAATCAACTTCCGGTGAGACCGAGGACCGAGGAGCGAGGAAATGAAAATAGTCGACCTGAGAAGCAGCCCAGGCCTTTAGTGTCCCCTGGTCTCCAGCTGTGTGCGTCACTCTTTAGTGTCCCCTGGTCTCCAGCTGTGTGCGTCACTCTTTAGTGTCCCCCTGGTCTCCAGCTGTGTGCGTCACTCTTTAGTGTCCCCTGGTCTCCAGCTGTGTGCGTCACTCTTTAGTGTCCCCTGGTCTCCAGCTGTGTGCGTCACTCTTTAGTGTCCCCCTGGTCTCCAGCTGTGTGCGTCACTCTTTAGTGTCCCCTGGTCTCCAGCTGTGTGC
>NW_022990095.1:0-15000 GCF_902827175.1 Gymnodraco acuticeps | reverse complement strand
ATCCTGACCTTCTACAGGTGCTCCATAGAGAGGATCCCGACCTTCAACAGGTGCTCCATAGAGAGGATCCTGACCTTCAACAGGTGCACCATAGCGAGGATCCTGACCTTCAAAAGGTGCTCCATAGAGAGGATCCTGACCTTCTACAGGTGCACCATAGAGAGGATCCTGACCTTCAACAGGTGCTCCATAGAGAGGATCCTGACCTTCAACAGGTGCTCCATAGAGAGGATCCCGACCTTCAACAGGTGCTCCATAGAGAGCATCCTGACCTTCTACAGGTGCACCATAGAGAGGATCCTGACCTTCAACAGGTGCACCATAGATAGCATCCTGACCTTCTAAAGGTGCTCCATAGAGAGGATCCTGACCTTCAACAGGTGCTCCATAGAGAGCATCCTGACCTTCTACAGGTGCACCATAGAGAGGATCCTGACCTTCAACAGGTGCTCCATAGAGAGCATCCTGACCTTCTAAAGGTGCTCCATAGAGAGGATCCTGACCTTCAACAGGTGCTCCATAGAGAGCATCCTGACCTTCTACAGGTGCACCATAGAGAGGATCCTGACCTTCAACAGGTGCTCCATAGAGAGCATCCTGACCTTCTAAAGGTGCTCCATAGAGAGGATCCTGACCTTCAACAGGTGCACCATAGAGAGCATCCTGACCTTCTACAGGTGCTCCATAGAGAGGATCCTGACCTTCTTCAGGTGCACCATAGAGAGCATCCTGACCTTCTACAGGTGCTCCATAGAGAGGATCCTGACCTTCTACAGGTGCACCATAGAGAGGACCCTGACCTTCTACAGGTGCTCCATAGAGAGGATCCTGACCTTCAACAGGTGCACCATAGAGAGCATCCTGACCTTCTACAGGTGCACCATAGAGAGGATCCTGACCTTCTACAGGTGCTCCATAGAGAGGATCCTGACCTTCTACAGGTGCTCCATAGAGAGGATCCTGACCTTCTACAGGTGCTCCATAGAGAGCATCCTGACCTTCTACAGGTGCACCATAGAGAGGATCCTGACCTTCTTCAGGTGCACCATAGAGAGGACCCTGACCTTCTACAGGTGCTCCATAGAGAGGACCCTGATCTTCTACAGGTGCTCCATAGAGAGCATCCTGACCTTCTACAGGTGCACCATAGAGAGGATCCTGACCTTCTTCAGGTGCACCATAGAGAGGACCCTGACCTTCTACAGGTGCTCCATAGAGAGCATCCTGACCTTCTACAGGTGCTCCATAGAGAGGATCCTGACCTTCTTCAGGTGCACCATAGAGAGGACCCTGACCTTCTTCAGGTGCACCATAGAGAGGACCCTGACCTTCTACAGGTGCTCCATAGAGAGCATCCTGACCTTCTACAGGTGCTCCATAGAGAGGATCCTGACCTTCTTCAGGTGCACCATAGAGAGGACCCTGACCTTCTACAGGTGCTCCATAGAGAGCATCCTGACCTTCTACAGGTGCACCATAGAGAGGACCCTGACCTTCTTCAGGTGCACCATAGAGAGGACCCTGACCTTCTACAGGTGCTCCATAGAGAGCATCCTGACCTTCTACAGGTGCTCCATAGAGAGGATCCTGACCTTCTTCAGGTGCACCATAGAGAGGACCCTGACCTTCTACAGGTGCACCATAGAGAGGATCCTGACCTTCAACAGGTGCTCCATAGAGAGGATCCTGACCTTCTACAGGTGCACCATAGAGAGGACCCTGACCTTCTACAGGTGCACCATAGAGAGGATCCTGACCTTCAACAGGTGCTCCATAGAGAGCATCCTGACCTTCTACAGGTGCACCATAGAGAGGATCCTGACCTTCTACAGGTGCACCATAGAGAGGATCCTGACCTTCTACAGGTGCTCCATAGAGAGGACCCTGACCTTCTACAGGTGCTCCATAGAGAGGATCCTGACCTTCAACAGGTGCACCATAGAGAGCATCCTGACCTTCTACAGGTGCTCCATAGAGAGGATCCTGACCTTCTACAGGTGCACCATAGAGAGGATCCTGACCTTCTACAGGTGCTCCATAGAGAGCATCCTGACCTTCTACAGGTGCACCATAGAGAGGATCCTGACCTTCTTCAGGTGCACCATAGAGAGGACCCTGACCTTCTACAGGTGCTCCATAGAGAGGACCCTGACCTTCTACAGGTGCTCCATAGAGAGCATCCTGACCTTCTACAGGTGCACCATAGAGAGGATCCTGACCTTCTTCAGTTGCACCATAGAGAGGACCCTGACCTTCTACAGGTGCTCCATAGAGAGCATCCTGACCTTCTACAGGTGCTCCATAGAGAGGATCCTGACCTTCTTCAGGTGCACCATGGAGAGGATCCTGACCTTCTACAGGTGCACCAAAGAGAGGATCCTGACCTTCTACAGGTGCTCCATAGAGAGGATCCTGACCTTCTACAGGTGCACCATAGAGAGGATCCTGACCTTCTACAGGTGCTCCATAGAGAGGATCCTGACCTTCTACAGGTGCACCATAGAGAGGATCCTGACCTTCTACAGGTGCTCCATAGAGAGGATCCTGACCTTCTACAGGTGCTCCATAGAGAGGATCCTGACCTTCAACAGGTGCTCCATAGAGAGGATCCTGACCTTCTACAGGTGCTCCATAGAGAGGATCCTGACCTTCTACAGGTGCTCCATAGAGAGGATCCTGACCTTCAACAGGTGCTCCATAGAGAGGATCCTGACCTTCTACAGGTGCTCCATAGAGAGGATCCTGACCTTCAACAGGTGCTCCATAGAGAGGATCCTGACCTTCTACAGGTGCTCCATAGAGAGGATCCTGACCTTCTACAGGTGCACCATAGAGAGGATCCTGACCTTCTTCAGGTGCACCATAGAGAGCATCCTGACCTTCTACAGGTGAACCATAGAGAGGATCCTGACCTTGTACAGGTGCTCCATAGAGAGGATCCTGACCTTCTACAGGTGCACCATAGAGAGGATCCTGACCTTCTACAGGTGCACCATAGAGAGGATCCTGACCTTGTACAGGTGCTCCATAGAGAGGATCCTGACCTTCTACAGGTGCTCCATAGAGAGGATCCTGACCTTGTACAGGTGCTCCATAGAGAGGATCCTGACCTTCTACAGGTGCACCATAGAGAGGATCCTGACCTTCAACAGGTGCACCATAGAGAGGATCCTGACCTTCTGCAGGTGCACCATAGAGAGGATCCTGACCTTCTACAGGTGCTCCATAGAGAGGATCCTGACCTTCTACAGGTGCACCATAGAGAGGATCCTGACCTTCTACAGGTGCACCATAGAGAGGATCCTGACCTTCTACAGGTGCACCATAGAGAGGATCCTGACCTTCAACAGGTGCTCCATAGAGAGGATCCTGACCTTCTACAGGTGCACCATAGAGAGGATCCTGACCTTCTACAGGTGCACCATAGAGAGGATCCTGACCTTCTTCAGGTGCACCATAGAGAGCATCCTGACCTTCTTCAGGTGCTCCATAGAGAGGATCCTGACCTTCTACAGGTGCACCATAGAGAGGATCCTGACCTTCTACAGGTGCACCATAGAGAGGATCCTGACCTTCTACAGGTGTACCATAGAGAGGATCCTGACCTTCTTCAGGTGCACCATAGAGAGGATCCTGACCTTCTACAGGTGCACCATAGAGAGGATCCTGACCTTCTTCAGGTGCACCATAGAGAGGACCCTGACCTTCTACAGGTGCACCATAGAGAGGATCCTGACCTTCTACAGGTGCTCCATAGAGAGGATCCTGACCTTCTTCAGGTGCACCATAGAGAGGATCCTGACCTTCAACAGGTGCTCCATAGAGAGGATCCTGACCTTCTACAGGTGCTCCATAGAGAGGATCCTGACCTTCTTCAGGTGCACCATAGAGAGGACCCTGACCTTCTACAGGTGCACCATAGAGAGGACCCTGACCTTCAACAGGTGCACCATAGAGAGGATCCTGACCTTCTACAGGTGCACCCTAGAGAGGACCCTGACCTTCAACAGGTGCACCATAGAGAGGATCCTGACCTTCTATAGGTGCACCATAGAGAGGATCCTGACCTTCTACAGGTGCACCATAGAGAGGATCCTGACCTTCTTCAGGTGCACCATAGAGAGGACCCTGACCTTCTACAGGTGCACCATAGAGAGGATCCTGACCTTCTACAGGTGCTCCATAGAGAGGATCCTGACCTTCTTCAGGTGCACCATGGAGAGCATCCTGACCTTCTACAGGTGCTCCATAGAGAGCAACCTGACCTTCTACAGGTGCTCCATAGAGAGGATCCTGACCTTCAACAGGTGCTCCATAGAGAGGATCCTGACCTTCAACAGGTGCTCCATAGAGAGGATCCTGACCTTCTACAGGTGCTCCATATAGAGGATCCTGACCTTCTTCAGGTGCACCATAGAGAGGACCCTGACCTTCAACAGGTGCACCATAGAGAGGATCCTGACCTTCTACAGGTGCTCCATAGAGAGGATCCTGACCTTCAACAGGTGCACCATAGAGAGGATCCTGACCTTCTACAGGTGCTCCATAGAGAGGATCCTGACCTTCTACAGGTGCACCATAGAGAGGATCCTGACCTTCAACAGGTGCACCATAGAGAGGATCCTGACCTTCTACAGGTGCTCCATAGAGAGGATCCTGACCTTCTACAGGTGCACCATAGAGAGGATCCTGACCTTCAACAGGTGCTCCATAGAGAGGATCCTGACCTTCTACAGGTGCTCCATAGAGAGGATCCTGACCTTCTACAGGTGCACCATAGAGAGCATCCTTACCTTCTACAGGTGCACCATAGAGAGCATCCTTACATTCTACAGGTGCTCCATAGAGAGGATCCTGACTGGCTGCATCACGGCCTGGTACGGCAGCACCCTCAACCGTAAGGCTTTACAGAGGGTGATGAAAACTGCAGAGAACATCACCAGGACGGAGCTGCCCTCCATGGAGGACCTTCACTCCCAGCGGCTCAGGAAGAAAGCCCTCAGGATGATAAAAGACCCCCATCACCCCAGCCACAAACTGTTCTGTCTGCTGCCGTCTGGCATTCGGTACCGCAGCATCCGGACAAGAACCACCAGACTCAGAGACAGCTTCATCCCACAGGCCAGAAGACTGTTAAACACCTGAACATTGAAACAACATCCATTACGTTCATCTGGCTGCTACTTAGAAATGATTTATCTATTTACCTCATATATCCTATTTCAATAACTGGCATATAGACTCTTATTTCACTACTTCACTTTTTTAAACTATTTTTTTTTATACTTACTTGCACTATATTTTTCTGTTTATCTGTGTTTTGTGTTGCTCTGTTGGAAAAGCCTGTGACCTAAGATTTTCATCGGCATAACTCCACTGTAGCTATGTTCGTTTGACTAAATAAAGAACCTTGAACCTTGAACCTTGAACCTTGAACCTTGAACCTTGAACCTTGAACCTATTACTTCCAGAACACGTCTCATTGTTTCTGACAGCAAAAATTCTCCCACACCACTCCGCTCCTCCGCTCCCTTCACTGGCTTCCGGTAACTGCTAGAATCCACTTCAAGACACTGGTACTTGCTTACCATGCTGCGAATGGATCTGGCCCTTCCTACATCCAGGACATGGTTAAACCGTACACCCCAGCGCGTGCACTACGCTCTGCATCAGCCAAACGACTCGTTGCGCCCTCGCTGCGAGGGGGACCCAAGTTCCCATCGGCGAAAACACGTGGGTTTGCTATCCTGGCTCCAAGATGGTGGAATGAGCTCCCCATTGACATCAGGACGGCAGATAGCTTGCACATCTTCCGGCGCAAACTGAAAACTCATCTCTTTCGACTCCACTTCGAGCGATAGAACTATTAACGAAGCACTTTTATACTAATAAAGGACTGGCTTACCTAAAGCCAGTTGAGTAGCACTTGAAATGTTTGGCTCTATGAAACCTGATGTACTTTATGATTCTGTTTTCTTCAAGGTTGTGTCTTCCTGGTCGAATGTACTTATTGTAAGTCGCTTTGGACAAAAGCGTCAGCTAAATGCAATGTAATGTAATGTAATGTAACAGCAACGTTTCTGAAAGGCCCGTGGGGGTAAAGCCAGATAGCTGATTAAGGCGTTAGCTGGTTAGCACGTTAGCTGGTTAGCACGTTAGCTGGTTAGCACGTTAGCTGGTTAGCTACACTTCTAAACAAAAAGAGACAAAAAAATAAAATATTAAATAAAATAAAATGCATGTAGCACGTCAGCTTACCCTCCGTGAGCCCCATGTGGATGCTCCAGTAGTTCTGAAGGCACTGCAGCTCCTTCTTCATGCCCCTCTTGCAGCGACAGTCGTACAGCGTGGAGTCCCTCAGGACCTCCAGCGCCCCGCGGCACTCTCTGGACGCCAGCATGGTGCTGCGCTCGCGGCCCCCCCCCCGACAGGCACTGGCGCATGATGCGGAACTGAGAGCTGCACTGGGGCTTCTGGTTGCACAGCTCCGAGGCCCGCACACAGTCCAGAGGCTCCGCCCAGCCGGAGGGGGCGGGGTCACACACACACACACCTGCAATAACACAGAGATACAGTAAACACACACACACACACACACACCTGCAATAACACAGAGATACAGTAAACACACACACACACACACACACCTGCAATAACACAGAGATACAGTAAACACACACACCTACAACAACACAGAGATACAGTAAACACACACACACCTACAACAACACAGACATACAGTAAACACACACACACACACACACACCTGCAATAACACAGAGATACAGTAAACACACACACACACACACACACACACACCTACAACAACACAGACATACAGTAAACACACACACACACACACACACACACACACACACACACACACACACACCTGCAACAACACAGAGATACAGTAAACACACACACACACACACACACACACACACACACACACCTACAACAACACAGACATACAGTAAACACACACACACACACACACACACACACACAACCTACAACAACACAGACATACAGTAAACACACACACACACAACACACACACACACACACACACACACCTACAACAACACAGACATACAGTAAACACACACACACACACACACACACACACACACACACACACACACACACACACACACACACACACACACACACACACACACACACACACACACACACACACATGCAATATGACCCAAAATAGATGTAAAATGACCACAATCTTTTTTAGAATGAAACAGTCCAGAGGCTCCACCCTCCGTGTTTCTGTGTTCTCACTCACCAGACTCTGCTCTGTCTCTATGGGAGGGGAAAACCAAACACTTCCTGATTTTGTGTAACATCATCGATGATGTCATGGGTTGAACCAATTAAAGGGGCGGGGCGTGGGGGGTGGGACACACAGGTGAAAGGGACAACTGATAGAAATCACTAATAGATCAGAGTGAGACTTTTAGAATCATTGGAAGTTTCTCAATGCTGACCTGAGGCAAATGATTATTATGCTTATTATTATTTTTATATTTCTATTTAATACTCAACAAATAGAGGATTGTAATCTTCCTGTTATACATTTGATGAGTTTCTATTTATGATCTGAAGTCTCAGAGAGAAGTAAACCTCTTAGTTCGGCTCGCCTCTGGTTCCAGGACCACGGACAGCACCACAGCCTCAGCAGAGAATACAAAAACACTTTCACTCAAGTACTGTAGTTTTTATTAAAGGTCCCCTATCATCCTCCTCTTCATCAATATATCACAGGTCTCAGATATATCCAGAGCCTGTCTCTGATTGGCTCTGGAGAAGAGACATGAAGAAGAGGGGACACATGTTGATGTAGAAGAGACATGAAGAAGAGGGGACACATGTTGATGTAGAAGAGACATGAAGAAGAGGGGACACATGTTGATGTAGAAGAGACATGAAGAAGAGGGGACACGTGTTGATGTAGAAGAGACATGAAGAAGAGGGGACATGTTGATGTAGAAGAGACATGAAGAAGAGGGGACACGTGTTGATGTAGAAGAGACATGAAGAAGAGGGGACATGTTGATGTAGAAGAGACAAGAAGAAGAGGGGACACATGTTGATGTAGAAGAGACATGAAGAAGAGGGGACACATGTTGATGTAGAAGAGACATGAAGAAGAGGGGACACATGTTGATGTAGAAGAGACATGAAGAAGAGGGGACACGTGTTGATGTAGAAGAGACATGAAGAAGAGGGGACACATGTTGATGTAGAAGAGACATGAAGAAGAGGGGACACATGTTGATGTAGAAGAGACATGAAGAAGAGGGGACACATGTTGATGTAGGAGAGACATGAAGAAGAGGGGACACGTGTTGATGTAGAAGAGACATGAAGAAGAGGGGACACATGTTGATGTAGAAGAGACATGAAGAAGAGGGGACACATGTTGATGTAGAAGAGACATGAAGAAGAGGGGACACATGTTGATGAAGAAGAGACATGAAGAAGAGGGGACACATGTTGATGTAGAAGAGACATGAAGAAGAGGGGACACATGTTGATGTAGAAGAGACATGAAGAAGAGGGGACATGTGTTGATGTAGAAGAGACATGAGGAAGAGGGGACACATGTTGATGTAGAAGAGACATGAAGAAGAGGGGACATGTGTTGATGTAGAAGAGACATGAAGAAGAGGGGACACATGTTGATGTAGAAGAGACATGAAGAAGAGGGGACATGTGTTGATGTAGAAGAGACATGAGGAAGAGGGGACACATGTTGATGTAGAAGAGACATGAAGAAGAGGGGACACATGCTGATGTAGAAGAGACATGAAGAAGAGGGGACACATGTTGATGTAGAAGAGACATGAAGAAGAGGGGACACATGCTGATGTAGAAGAGACATGAAGAAGAGGGGACACATGTTGATGTAGAAGAGACATGAAGAAGAGGGGACACATGATGATGTAGAAGAGACATGAAGAAGAGGGGACACATGTTGATGTAGAAGAGACATGAAGAAGAGGGGACACATGTTGATGTAGAAGAGACATGAAGAAGAGGGGACCCATGTTGATGTAGAAGAGACATGAAGAAGAGGGGACACATGTTGATGTAGAAGAGACATGAAGAAGAGGGGACACATGTTGATGTAGAAGAGACATGAAGAAGAGGGGACACATGTTGATGTAGAAGAGACATGGAGAAGAGGGGACACATGTTGATGTAGAAGAGACATGAAGAAGAGGGGACACATGTTGATGTAGAAGAGACATGGAGAAGAGGGGACACATGTTGATGTAGAAGAGACATGAAGAAGAGGGGACACATGTTGATGTAGAAGAGACATGAAGAAGAGGGGACACATGATGATGTAGAAGAGACATGGAGAAGAGGGGACACATGATGATGTAGAAGAGACATGAAGAAGAGGGGACACATGTTGATGTAGAAGAGACATGAAGAAGAGGGGACACATGTTGATGTAGAAGAGACATGAAGAAGAGGGGACACATGTTGATGTAGACGAGACATGAAGAAGAGGGGACATGTTGATGTAGAAGAGACATAAAGAAGAGGGGACACATGTTGATGTAGACGAGACATGAAGAAGAGGGGACACATGTTGATGTAGAAGAGACATGAAGAAGAGGGGACACATGTTGATGTAGAAGAGACATGAAGAAGAGAGGACACATGTTGATGTAGAAGAGACATGAAGAAGAGGGGGACACATGTTGATGTAGAAGAGACATGAAGAAGAGAGGACACATGTTGATGTAGAAGAGACATGAAGAAGAGGGGACACATGTTGATGTAGAAGAGACATGAAGAAGAGGGGACACATGTTGATGTAGAAGAGACATGAAGAAGAGGGGACATGTTGATGTAGAAGAGACATAAAGAAGAGGGGACACATGTTGATGAAGAAGTGGATTTAGCATAATAGGGGACCGTTAAGTGTGAGGGACTTGTACTGATCATTTACGTGCCTTATACGCACAAATAATGTACTTTATTATATGTACTGTGTTCACATTGTACGTTACTACATATAAATCCCATGGTGATGGAATAAAATACTTTGCATGTACATGTACACATATACATATATACAAGCCTGGTCAATGAAAACACATTGAAATACAGAAGATGTATGTATTTGTATTAACGTCATTATGTGTTGTTTGTCCACTAGAGGGCAGTGATGGGTTTATTTCTTAATTGCAAAAAATTAATTAACCTAATTTTACAAAATATAAGAAATGAAATGTTCCAGGTTTTGTAAACAAATATATTTATATTAATTATTATGAATATATATTGATATTGTATTACAGCTATCTTAATAATAATGATAACAATCCAACAATATAAAGATGATAATATCAGACTTTTGTTATATTTTTTTAATTGTGTTTTATTTCTGTTTTACTTTTACCTAGTGGATTATCTGTTGATTAAATGTTATATATTATGTTATCATATTTATTCCATGGACTATTTTACCTTCTGGGAGTCATGTGATGTTACCTTAGACACATGTATAACAATGCATGACTTTAGAGTGGTCTTACTACTTTTACTGATCATGGTACACCACTGCGACACACACACACACACACACACACACACACACACACACACACACACACACACACACACACACACACACACACACACACACACACACACACACACACACACACACACACACACACAATCCAATGTTTCTTTCAAAAGAAAGTGACTGAACAAAATACCATTTTAATCTGATTCTTGCAACTTTCAAATAAAAGGGGAAGTCAAGGTGAAGAGGGTAGTTAGGGGGCAGCTAGTGTGTGTGTGTGTGTGTGTGTGTGTGTGTGTGTGTGTGTGTGTGAGCTGCTCCGGGTCTTTACTCACCCAACACAGACACCAAAGTGAGAATCAGGATCATATCTGGAGTAGCAGTAAATCCCACAGGGTCTGGAGACGGAATAAAGCTCCGGTATTACCCCTCTCTCCCCCGGTATTATCCCTCTCTCCCCCGGTATTTTCCCTCTCTCCCCCGGTGTATCCCCCCTCCCTCAGTCTCTCGCTGCCGACATGCTGGAGGTCCTGACGCTCCTCAGCCCGGGAGGGACCGCATGTTTCCCCCGGTGATGTGGAGCAAGTTTACCCGGTGAATAAGGCTCCAAACACGGAAGAAAAAAACACTTTCCTCAGCCGACCGTAAACATCCAGGTGCGATCACTCCGCGGTACTCCAACTTTCCCTTCTCCTCCTCCTCCTCCTCCTCCTCTTTACCCCCTGCAGTGATATTCAGATATGTTATGTATCTTTAATTATATCCCTGTCTGGTGCGTAATGGCACGCGTAAATATCCCCGTGATGCAGCTTTAATCCAGCTGCCTCGTGCGTCCGCTCGTGTCTCCTTCAGCAAACTCTGTGCGCGAGGAACACTGAGAGAAAACCTAGAAACCCCTCCTCCTCCAAACACACACACACACACGCACACGCACACACGCACACACACGCACACACGCACACACACTTCTCAGCAGGTGAAAGACTCTGAACACTGAAATAATCTATATTACAGCCTCGATTGTATATATCCTTTATTTAACCAGGTAAAAGACTCATTGAGATTAAAATCTCTTTTCCAAGAGTGACCTGGCCAAGAGGGGCAGCATGTATGAAGTTACAACAGATAAAACACAGACACGACAGGCAGACAAATACAGCTGTAAAACACAAATAAAAGGACATTAGCCAGTCAATATGCGAAGTAAACAAACAACAAACTATTAAAAATCATTCAAAACTGGCAACATTTAAAACGATTTCAGGATATACGAGCACTCACATCTACCAATGGTGTCGTGTCCTCTGTCCTTTAAGATGGACCTGAATTCCCCCACAGTGATTCCATCTGAGAGTTTCAGCTCCTTCTGTTCCAAGCTGTGGGGGCCGCATGTCTAACAGCTGTTTCACCCAGTTGTGTTCTCACTGTAGGAACCAGCATCTGAATCACATCTTGGGAGCACAGGCCATACAGACTTTCTCTTTGACACATATATGTGCACATGTAGGAGGGAAGCAGCCCAAGCAGAGATTTATAAATAAAACCCAACCAATGGGAAAGTCTGCGAGCAGACAAAGATGGCCAATTAGCAGCAGCATATAAAGTGCAATGGTGTACTCGATATCCACATCCAGTGATACATCGTAAGGCTCAATGGTACACAGTGTCCAGGCTCTTTAGGCACTGGTCAGAGGCGTTCATGTCTAGCAGGTCACCATCATCTAATACAGGTAGAAACGTAGCAGGTATCAAATGTTTCCTCGTCTGAAAAGAGAAACAGGATTTATTTCTGTAAAAGAAACCTCATTTTATTTTTAGCTTTGAAACAACATTTTCCATGTGTAACTTGAAAGACAAGTTCTGTTCAATAAGAAATCCCAGATATGTGTAAGTAGTGACCTTCTCAATGCCAGTCCCTTGAGCAGTACAACTCTTGAGTAGAATAGAAGGTAACTTTTTGCCATTCTGCATTTAATACAAACTTGAGTTGATATAAATGGGTTTGTATGACATCAAAGGCAGACCGGAGGACATCTAGACTTTGCTCTATCGAAGCGGAGGATCAATAAATAACAGTATTATTGTTACGACTGAATAAACAGGTTTGAACTCAAATGCACGACTCACACAGGTTTTAACAAAAAAAGGTTTATTCAAACCAAAGCTCGACTACAGTGGTATACAAAACTATATTACTCTTAACGAGGAAAAACACTAGGAGCATGAATAACCAAATACTCAGACAAGACGTGGCTCAAAGCTCTGCTTGGGAGTATTCCTGGCATGATACGCTGGTGTTTGTCACAAGAAACGAAACGAACTGGCACAGGACAAAAGGAGACGAGGACAATAGATACACCAGGTAATGGGGAACAGGTGGAAACAATCAGGGGCGTGTCGACAATCACAGGAGTGGGAGACACACAAGGAAGCGAGGTCAGAGTATCTGAAACGAGAGGGAAGGTTACTATTCAAAAATAAAGGGGAAAATCACAAGACAAAAACAAAAACACTAAACTAACATCATTTGCGAGAGATGACAATTATCTGCATAAAAATGGTAAGAGGCATTTGCTAAATGATCACATAGGGTTACGGCTGCTGCCTTCCTGGTCCTCTTAACTCTGTTGTGTGTGTGTGTATGCAAATGAGCTGTAAGGTTGCCACGATGTCATTGGCTGTCCCGTATCATCCGAAGAGGTGATTGGATCGACGTCATCCAATCCCTGCCGGCTTCCGGCACATCTTCCGGGGGAGGAGTACAAAGGCCGGGGACAGAGATCATTCCGGAGGCTCTGTGATGTGGGACAGACGCCTCTAGCCTCTTGGTGCATTTACTTGTTTGGTTGACGTTTAGTGCTTTTGTGTTATGTGCGTGTTAAACCCAGTGCTTCTGTGTGTGATAAGAGATGACCGTGTACATGACCGTGTACATGACCGTGTACATGTGTAAATAGGTTCCAGGGTAGCTTAACGGTTAGCACCTGTCGATCAGCAGCAGCTCTGGTTTTTGCACAGCCTTTTCAGTTACATGTACCATGTTTAATGTGAGGTTTTTGTTTTCCCTTTTATTTAATTATTTCTCTGTATGATCTGCCAAACTCCCTTTTGGAGTCCTCCTTTGTTTGTTCATTAGTTAAGTCGGCGCCCTTTGGCCCTTTTGTTTGTTTCAGGCTGCTTGCCTGCCATTTTGTTTCACCCTTTTTATAATAAAAACATTTATAATTATTACCAATTCCAATCTGGTGTATGTTGCTTTCCTCTTCCCCTAGTCGGGACGTAACATATAGATAATTTACATATGTGGTAAAAAGAATGGGTCCTAGTATGGAACCTTGTGGCACACCGTTTGCTATCGGGAGGAAGGAAGAAGACCCAGAAAATTGGACGCATTGGGTTCTCGCTGATAAATAATTAAAAAACCAACAGTATGCCTAGATAAGCCGATACTGTGAAGTCTTCCCGTCAGGATGGTATGATCAACTGGGTCAAACGCCTTTGACAAATCAATAAATAGAGCTGCACAATACTTTTTACAGTCCAATGCCTCAATTAAGTAGTTCACCACTTTAATAGCAGTTGTTGTACTGTGTTGTTTTCTGAAACCGGATTGGTGTTCTGACAAAATATCATTTGTGTCCAAGAATAATTGAAGTTGTTCACTGAGAAGCTTTTCAAGGACCTTCGCTACAACACACCATTTTGAGATTGGCCTATAATTATTAACAGCTGAAGGATCCCCTAGTTTCAGTAAAGGAAGAACATGCATATTTCCATATGTTAGGAATCTCGTTGTTGGAAAGAGATAAGCTCAGTCATAAAGTCTGCAGCTAATTCAAGAAAATGAGGAGGAAGTTTGTCCGGACCTGCCGATTTGTGTGGATCCAGATTCTGCAAAGCTTCA
Organism: Gymnodraco acuticeps; assembly: GCF_902827175.1. Taxonomy (NCBI): domain Eukaryota; kingdom Metazoa; phylum Chordata; class Actinopteri; order Perciformes; family Bathydraconidae; genus Gymnodraco; species Gymnodraco acuticeps. The sequence goes on along the minus strand of NW_022990095.1, from coordinate 529 downwards.
TGGACCTCTATCGCCTCGATACAAGTGAAATTGAATGGCTGAGCCACGGGATGGGATGGAGGTGGTGAGGAAACAACGTTTGGTCCAGGGTCCGAATTGTAAACTACACATCGTCTCCAAAGGTACTTTTGTGCTATCTGTAAAGAAAAAACGTTATTTAGAGTCGTTATTTTTAGGACAATATGTTGTTATTTTCACTTTTGGTATTTAAAAAAAGTCTAAGAAAGAGATGTCCAAAATTAACTAATACATTAAAAAATAAATTCGAAAAGTTGAATATAAATTTGTAATGAATACAATTGAAATGTCGTGAAAAAAGTTGTGAAGCCGTAAATAAAGTGGATAGCTTAGTGTATTACAGTGGATGTATTCGAGTAAATATCACAATATTAGAGTAGATATTGTAGTTTATATGGAGTATTAGAGTAGATATTGTAGTTTATATGGAGTATTAGAGTAGATAGTGTAGTTTATATGGGAGTATTAGAGTAGATATTGTAGTTTATATGGAGTATTAGAGTAGATATTT